>NW_027039198.1:0-50000 GCF_034236695.1 Oncorhynchus nerka | reverse complement strand
ATTTCTTGCAAACAATTCTGGGGTATTGTGTGTAGATTGATGAGGGACAAAACCAATTACATTTTTTTTATATATAAGGCTGTAACGTAACAAAATGTGGAAAAAGTCAAGGGTTCTGAATACTAATGAACTGTAGGTAGCGATAAAGTGACTAGGCAACAGGATAGATCATAAACAATAGTTAGTAACTGCAAAAAGGGTCAATGCAGATAGTTAAATAGTTAACCACCACTACTAACAATATAATTGTAGGTAGAAACTGTTCAGGGTCCTGTTGGTTCCAGACTTGTTGCATCGGTATAACTTGCTGTGCAGTAGCAGGGAGAACAGTCTATGAATTGGGTGGCTGGATTATTTGAGAATTTTTAGGGCATACCTCAACCTCAGTACTTGGCCATACGCACTACCCTCTGTAGTGCCTTGCGGTCGGATGCCAAGCATTTGCCACACAAAGCGGTGATGCAGAAAGTCAAGATGATCTCAATGGTGCAGCTGTAAAACTTGATGTGAAGGCCCATGCAAAAATGTTCAGCCTCTTGAGGGGGAAGAGGTGTTGTTGTTGTATGTGTTGTTGTATCTTCACAACTGTGTTGGTGTGTGTGGACCATGAACATTTCTTAGTGATGTGGACACAGAGGAACTTGAAACGTGCTCAGCCCTCTTTCCTGTAGTCTATGATCACCTCCTTTGTCTTGCTGACGTTGAGCTAGAGGTTGTTTTCCTTGCACCACATTGCCAGGTCACTGACCTCCTCCCTATAGGCCAGGGATGGGCAATTCCAGTCCTCGGGGGCCTGATTGGTGTCACAGATTTGCCCCAGACCCAGCTAACACACCTGACTCCAATAATTAACTAATCATGATCATCAGTTTAGAATGCAATTTGATTAATCACCTGTGTTTGCTAGGGATGGAGACAAAGTGTGAGACCAATCAGGCCCTCGAGGACTGGAGATGCCCATCCCTGCTATAGGCGGTCTCATCGTTGCCGCTGAACAAGCCAATCCTCATCATGTCTTTAGCAAGCTTAATGATGGTGTTGGAGTCGTGCACGGCCACGCAGTTGTGGGTGAACAGGGAATACAGGAGTGGACTAAACATGCACCCTTGAGGAGCCCCCGTGTTGAGGGTCAGCATGGTGGGTGTGTTGTTGAAGGGCACTATGATGTTGAACACTGAGCTGTAGTCAATGAACAGCATTCTCACGTAGGTGCTCTCGTCCAACAAAAAAATATATAGACTGAAAACTACCTTTAGGTGTTCTCACTCACGCAAGCAAAACCTTGAGACATCCTTAACATTAGAGATTGCGCACCAGCTGTTAAGAAAGAGGCACACACCACCTCCCTTAACCTTACCCGAAGCTGTCGTTCGGTCTTGACAATGCATAGAAACAAACAGCTTGATGTATATGATCCATGTCCTTGTTCAGCCACGACTCGGAGAAACAGGATATTACAGTTCTTCAGGTCCCGTTGATAGGATGGTCTCCAACGGAGCTCGTCCAGTTTGTTCTCTAGTGATTGCATGTTCGCCAATAGAACGGAGGGTAGAGGCGTAGTGTCGTCACAACGTAGTGTCGTCATGGAGACTGCTCGGTTGCCTCTCTAGCGCCATCTCTTCCTGTTTAAAGTCCCAGGGATGAGGGCCTGGTCCGGGATGAGCAGTGCATCTACAGTTGCTGACTTGTGGAATTCGAAATCTTTATCCAGATAGAGGTTGTTTTTGAAGCTGATTTGATGTCCAGAAGCTATCCTAGGAAATAAGTGGAAATATAAGGTTCAAAGAAATTTGATAACAGAGTTAAAAATCCCAAAACATTGGTCAGGAGCCTGTGTGACTGCAGATATCTATCTCTGCAGTGCCATCTACACATCTTCAGGTCAAAGGAGATAGGATTGTTAGAAAACAGTAGTATGATCGTTGATTGTGTGTGTGTGTGTGTGTGTGTGTGTGTGTGAGAGAGAGAGAGAGAGAGAGAGAGCAGGCGATATGGAGGTGTGGCAGGTTGTTTGACTCCCTGTGGACCATTTAGCAAGCATTTAGTTGGATGGTGTACACCATCTGTACCTTGTACATACGACCAGTAAAAGTTCAACTTTAAAACACAAACCCTCTGTCTTCCAGTCAAGGCTGTGTGCCCTGCATCCTTTTATTTGGACACCAGTGGGAGTGAGAGACGGAACAGCGGCTAATTAGACAGTGGGAGAGATGAGAGGAGGTGTGTACTGAAGTGGAAAGGTCTGTGGCGACGTGCCGTACTGAGAACCACCTTAGAGAGAGAGAGAGAGAGGAGAGAGAGAGAGAGAAAAACATGCTCTGTAGAGTGGACACCTGCCTGTTGGGCCTGGCTGACCCCAGCCGCTAATGAATAGAGATCCAACAAATGGCCAATTACCGAGCACGCTCGTTAAGTCAACCATTTAACAAACGGCGTGTCACAATGGACTTGCCTCTGATGGCTGCAGCAGACCTATTGATATGGCTGCCTATTAGAGTGCATTAAAGGAAAAAGCATATACACAGTCTCTAAATGAGATGACTTTAGTTGACTGTATCTCCGCTGGGAAATAATATGCCTAACATGTTATTAAATACCATGGCGACAACAAGCAACAAGACCATAGGTTATATTACATAGATACAAACAACACACAACACAGGGCATTACAACACAGGGTATTACATACAGTACAAGTCAAAAGTTTGGACACACATACTCATTCCAGGGTTTTTCTTTATTTTTACTATTTTCTACATTGCATAATAATAGTGAAGACATCAAAACTATGAAATAACACATATGGAATCATGTAGTAACCAAAAAAAAGTGTTAAACAAATCAAAATATATTTTATATTTGAGATTCTTCAAAGTAGCCACCCTTTGCCTTGATGACAGCTTTGCACACCCGTAGCATTCGCTCAACCAGCTTCATTAGGTAGTCACCTGGAATGCAATTCCATTAACAGGCATGCCTTGTTAAAAGTACATTTGTGGAATATCTTTCCTTCTTAATGCTTTTGAGCCAATCAGTTGTGTTGTGACAAGGTAGGGGTGGTATACAGACAACAAAGACCAAGACAATACTATGGCAAGAACAGCTCAAATACATTTACATTTACATTTAAGTCATTTAGCAGACGCTCTTATCCAGAGCGACTTACAAATTGGTGCGTTCACCTTATGACATCCAGTGGAACAGCCACTTTACAATAGTGCATCTAAATCTTTTAAGGGGGGGGGGGGGTGAGAAGGATTACTTTATCCTATCCTAGGTATTCCTTAAAGAGGTGGGGTTTCAGGTGTCTCCGGAAGGTGGTGATTGACTCCGCTGTCCTGGCGTCGTGAGGGAGTTTGTTCCACCATTGGGGGGCCAGAGCAGCGAACAGTTTTGACTAAGCAAAGAGAAACAACAGTCTATCATTACTTTAAGACATGAAGGTCAGTCAAAACAGAACATTTCAAAACAGAACATTTCAAGAACTTTAAAAGGTTCTCCAAGTGCAGTCGCAAAAACCATCAAGTGCTATGATGAAACTGGCTCTCATGTGGACCGCCACAGGAAAGGATGCCCAAATAAATGCTTCACAGAGTAACATCTCAACATCAACTGTTCAGAGGAGACAGGCCTTTATAGTCGAATTGCTGCAAAGAAACCACTACAAAAGTACACCAATAATAAGAAGAAACTTGCTTGGGCCAAGAAACAAGAGCAATGGACATTAGACCGGTGGAAATCTGTCCTTTGGTCTGATGAGTCCAAATTCGAGATTTTTGGTTCCAACCGCTGTGTCTTTGTGAGATGTAGAGTAGGTGAATGGATGATCTCCACATTCAAGGCACACTTAACCAGCATGGCTACCACAGCATTCTGTAGCGATATGCCATCCCATCTGGTTTGCGCTTAGTGGGACTATCATTTGTTTTTTTAACAGGACAATGAGCCAACACACCTCCAGGCTGTGTAAGGGCTATTTGACCAAGAAGGAGAGTGATGGAGTGCTGCATCAGATGACCTGGCCTCCACAATCACCCGACCTCAATCCAATTGAGATGGTTTGGGATGAGTTGGACCGCAGAGTGAAGGAAAAGCAGCCAACAAGTGCTCAGCATATGTGGGAACTCCTTCAAGACTGTTGGAAAAGCATTCCAGGTGAAGCTGGTTGAGAGAATGCCAAGAGTGTGCAAAGCTGTCATCAAGGCAAAGGATGTCAACTTTGAAGAATCTAAAATATATTTAAAAAAATTTAACATGTTTTTGTGGGGGGTTACTACATGATTCCATATGTAGGCTACAGACAACAGGAATAGAAGTAGAGGGTTTCTCTAATGTTCTCTTCCTGAGACAGAGAGACAGAGAGAGAGAGAGAGAGAGAGAGAGGGAGACAGAGACAGAGAGAGACAGAGAGAGAGAGAGAGAGAGAGAGAGAGAGAGAGAAGAGAGAGAGAGAGAGAGAGATTACTGTTTTTTCTGTTAATTAAATAAATAGGTTATGGTTAATAACTCTACAGATGACAACTACAATGAGTATCCTTGATTACTAGGCTAGATAACAGGTACATAGGCTATGACAGTAATCTACTACTACAGACAAGCATTTCCAACAATGCTCAATGTATTATTCAAATGATATTCCACAATGTATAAGCTGTGGACAGTTCACTGTGAACCATCTACAGTTATGTGGACCTTATCTTACTGTAAATAATACTGTGGTTGTTTGATAGCCTGCAAGCTGGTTGCAGTGCCGTAAACTAATCTAAATGGTGGTAATTGATTACCAGGAAGGCTTGACTGCTGAATGCTAACAGCTAACATCGCCGTACTTACAGTGGTAAGTATGACTTGCCAGATTGGCAGTGTCCAATGTGCTACCAGGGATAATGCATCACAGTTTTCAACACAACACTCCTCTTCCTGAGTGCTGCATTTCGCTGAACCTTCATTCATTCTCATGTGCTGCTACTGCCATCTGGCGGGTATGTCATTGGTTGCATACAGCCATCTAGTGGCAATGTGATGGATTGCATATTCCCATCTAGTGGCTGTGTGACAGGTTGCATACTGCCATCTAGTGGTCGTGTGATAGATTGCATACTGCCATTTATTGTGCCACTTTTGACTTGCCTTTTTTGGACAAAAAAGATCAGATCAGCTTCAAAAACATATTTTTCTATATTTTTCTCATGAGATACAGATTGTTGTTTGCAACAAATATCATGTTGTTGTTTGAAAATACTCAGACATCTTGACTTTTTCCACATTTTGTTACATTACAGCTTAATTCTAAAATGAATTGAAAAGAAATCCTCATCAATCTATGCACAATACCCCATAATAAAATAAGCGAAAACAGCTTCAGACATTTTTGCAAACATATTTAAAATAAAATAGATATACAGTATTTACATAACGTATTCAGACCCTTTGCTATGATTCGTGAAATTGAGCTCAGGTGCATCCTGTTTCCATTGATCATCCTTGAGATATCTCTACAACTCAATTGGTGTCCACCTGTGGAAAATTCAATTGATTGGACATGATTTGGAAAGGCACACACCTGTCTATATAAGGTCCTACAGTTGGCAGTGCATGTCAGAGCAAAAACCAAGTCATAAAGTGGAAGGAATTGTCCGTAGAGCTCCGAGACAGGATTGTGTTGATGCACAGATCTGGGGAAGTGTACCAGAAAGGTTCTGCAGGATATAAGGTCCCCAAGAACACAGTGGCCTCCATCATTCTTAAATGGAAGAAGTTTGGAACCTCCAAGAGACTTCCTAGAGCTGGGCGCCCAGCCATACTGAGCAAATGAGGGAGAAGGGCCTTGGTCAGGAAGGAGACTTTGAAAGATATCCAGAGTTTCTCTGTGGAGATGGGAGAACCTTCCAGAAGGACAACCATCTCTGCAGCACTCCACCAATCAGGCCTTTATAGTAGAGTGTCCTGACAGAAGCCACTCCTCAGTAAAAGGCACATGACAGCCCGCTTGGAGTTTGCCAAAAGGCACCTTAAGGACTCTCAGACCATGAAAACAAGATTCTCTGGTCTGATGAAACCAAGATTGAACCCTTTGGCCTGAATCCCAAGCATCATGTCTGGAGGAAACCTGGCACCATCCCTATGGTGAAGCATGGTGGTGGCAGCATCATGTCTGGAGGAAACCTGGCACCATCCCTACGGTGAAGCATGGTGGTGGCAGCATCATGTCTGGAGGAAACCTGGCACCATCCCTACGGTGAAGCATAGTGGTGGCAGCATCATGTCTGGAGGAAACCTGGCACCATCCCTACGGTGAAGCATGGTGGTGGCAGCATCATGTCTGGAGGAAACCTGGCACCATCCCTACGGTAAAGCATGGTGGTGGCAGCGTCATGTCTGGATGAAACCTGGCACCATCCCTACGGTGAAGCATGGTGGTGGCAGCATCATGCTGTGGGAACGTTTTTCATCAGCAGGGACTGGGAGACTAGTCAGGATCGAGGGAAAGATGAACAGAGCAAAGTACAGAGAGATCATTGATGAACACCTGATCCAGAGTGCTCAGGTCCACAGACTGGGGCGAAGGTTCACCTTCCAACAGGACAATGACCCTAAAAATAGCTGTGCAGCGACGCTCCCATCCTAACCGACAGAGCTTGAGAGGATCTGCAGAAAAGAATGGTAGAAACTCCCCAAATACAGGTGTACCAAACTTGTAGCGTGATACCAAAGAAGACTAACCACTGTAATAGCTGCCAACGGTGCTTCAACAAAGTACTAAGTAAAGGGTCTGAATAATTATGAAAATCTGATATTTCCGTTTATTATTTGCAAAAAAATAAAATAAAATGTATATTTTTGTCATTGTGGGGTATTGTGTAAATATTGGTGGGAAAAAAACAATTTAATATATTTTAGAATAAGGCTGTAATGTAACAAAATGTGGAAACAGTCAATGGGTCTGTATACTTTCCAAATACACTGTATTTGTATTATTTCTGTTATTTGTGTTCCCTGACCACAAGGCAAACTATTGATACATATGGTAATTTACCTCAAGACAAACTCTTATTCCTATTGATACATACGGTAATTTACCTCAGGACAAACTATTGATACATATTGTAACTTACACTACAAAAGTATGTGGACACCTGCTCGTCAAACATCTCATCTCCAAAATCATAATTATTCATATGGAGTTGGCCCCTCTTTTGCTGCTATACCAGCCTCTACTCTTCTGCGGAGGTTTTGCACTAGATGTTGGAACATTCAGCCACAATCGCATTAATGAGGTTGGGCACTGATGTTGGCTGAGTAGGCCTAGCTCACAGTCGGTGTTCCAATTCATCCCAAAGGTGTTTGATGGGGTTGAGGTCGGGGCTCTGTGCAGACCAGTAAAGTTCTTCCACATTGATCTCAACAAACCATTTCTATAAGGACCTCGCTTTGTGCACGAAGGCATTGTCATGCTGAAACAGGAAAGGGCCTTCCCCAAACTGTTGTCACAAAGTCGGAAGCACAGAATTGTTGTAGCGTTAAACTTTCCCTTCACTGGAACTAAGGGGCTAAGCCCGAAACATGAAAAACAGTCCCATTCCTATATTCTTCCTCCACTAACTTCATAGTTTGCACTATGCATTCGGGCAGGTAGCATTCTCCTGGCATCCGCCAAACCCAGATACGTCTGTCGGACTGCCAGATGGTGAAGTGTGATTCATCACTCCAGAGAACGTGTTTCCACTGCTTCAGAGTCCAATGTCAGCGAGCTTTACACTACTCCAGCCTACACTTGGCATTTTGCATGGTGATCTTATGCTTGTATGCGGCTGCTCGGCCATGGAAACCCATTTCATGAAGTTCCAGACAAAGAGTTATTGTGCTGAGGTTGCTTCCAGAGGCAGTTTGGAACTCAGTAGTGAGTGTTGCAAGCGAGGAGAGATTATTCTCACACACTATGCGTTTCAGTGTTCCCATTCTGTGAGCTTGTGTGGCCTACCACTTTGCGGTTGAGCCGTTGTTGCTCCAATACATTTCTACTTCACAATAACAGCACTTACAGTTGACTGGGGCAGCTCTAGCAGGGCAGAAATGTGACAAACTGGCCTGTTGGAAAGGTGGAATCCGATGACGGTGTCATGTTTAAAGTCACTGAGCTCTTCAGTAATGCCATTCTACAGCCAATGTTTGTCTATGGAGTTCTAGATTTTATAAACCTGTCAGCAATGGGTGTGGCTGAAATAGCGGAATCCACTAATGTGAAGGGGTGTCTACATACTTTTGTATATATAGTGTACCTCAGGACAAAATATTGATACATATAGTAACTTACCTCAGGACAAACTATTGATACATATGGTAATTTACCTTAGGACAAACTCCCAGCCCTATTGATACATATGGTAATTTACCCCAGGACAAACTCCTTGTTCTGTAGATACATATGGTAATTTACCTCATGACAAACTATTGATAGATATAGTAATTTATCTCATGACAAACTATTGATACACATGGTAATTTACCCCAGGACAAACTCCCAGTCCTATTGATACACATGGTAATTTACCCCAGGACAAACTCCCAGTCCTATTGATACACATGGTAATTTACCCCAGGACAAACTCCCAGTCCTATTGATACACATGGTAATTTACCCCAGGACAAACTCCCAGTCCTATTGATACACATGGTAATTTACCCCAGGACAAACTCCCAGTCCTATAGATACACATGGTAATTTACCCCAGGACAAACTCCCAGTCCTATTGATACACATGGTCATTTACCCCAGGACAAACTCCCAGTCCTATTGATACACATGGTCATTTACCCCAGGACAAACTCCCAATCCTATTGATACACATGGTAATTTACCCCAGGACAAACTCCCAGTCCTATTGATATACATGGTAATTTACCCCAGGACAAACTCCCAGTCCTATTGATACACATGGTAATTTACCCCAGGACAAACTCCTAGTCCTATTGATACACATGGTAATTTACCCCAGGACAAACTCCCAGTCCTATTGATACACATGGTAATTTACCCCAGGACAAACTCCCAGTCCTATTGATACACATCCCAGTAATTTACCCCAGGACAAACTCCCAGTCCTATTGATACACATGGTAATTTACCCCAGGACAAACTCCCAGTCCTATTGATACACATGGTAATTTACCCCAGGACAAACTCCCAGTCCTATTGATACACATGGTAATTTACCCCAGGACAAACTCCCAGTCCTATTGATACACATGGTAAATTACCCCAGGACAAATCCCAGTCCTATTGATACACATGGTAATTTACCCCAGGACAAACTCCCAGTCCTATTGATAGACATGGTCATTTACCCCAGGACAAACTCCCAGTCCTATCGATACACATGGTCATTTACCCCAGGACAAACTCCCAGTCCTATCGATACACATGGTAATTTACCCCAGGACAAACTCCCAGTCCTATCGATACACATGGTCATTTACCCCAGGACAAACTCCCAGTCCTATCGATACACATGGTAATTTACCCCAGGACAAACTCCCAGTCCTATTGATACACATGGTAATTTACCCCAGGACAAACTCCCAGTCCTATTGATACACATGGTAATTTACCCCAGGACAAACTCCCAGTCCTATTGATACACATGGTAATTTACCCCAGGACAAAGTCCCAGTCCTATTGATACACATGGTAATTTACCCCAGGACAAACTCCCAGTCCTATTGATACACATGGTAATTTACTACGCAGCAGACCTGTTCCCAATAGGTTGAGGTCAGCTTGGGTTCTGCATTTTATTTTGTGGTTTAAAAAACAAATATGCAACAAATTGCATTGGAATCAATAAGGATATTAATCTGAAATGGTTTATTTCAATACAGTCAATATGGACTTTCCAGGTCTTCACCTGATTACTAGCAGATGATCTATATTCACACATTGCTACTTACATGTCAAAGAGGATGAAAAGGGAGAAGACGTTACACATTTTTGTCATTTCGCAGATGGTCTTATTCAGAGCAATTTACAGGGCACATCAAAAGATTGTTCACCTAGTCAGCTCAGGGATTGGAATCAGCAACCTTACTGGCCCAACGCTCTTAACCCTTAGGCTAACTGACATCATTTTTGTCCTTCATTTGGTTTCATAATAAAGTAAATAGTGTATGTCTATGGAAGCCAGACAACAGACATAAGTATCTAGTCTCATATTTGGGTATTTATTATGTTCCCCCTTCCAGCGACAATTCCACTATATGAGAAACATCCACTTCACAGAACAAAATGTATATTTACCCCCGGTATGGGTAAACCAATCATTTAAATTTTGACTGTGTGGAGTCTTTAAAGATGCTAAAACACGCTTTGAAAATGAAATGGTTTTGCTCCGCAGCGCCAGCGAATGAAACGTGCCAGCCTGCCAGCTTAGCCTGCAGGGAGTTCTACTGCAGAAGTAGTCAGAGCGCATTAGACAGAAACAATTGATCAAAACATACTAATTAATCTATGTGTTTTACATATATTCATTTCCTGCATCAAATATTGATGACAATAAACGCATTTCTTTTTCAAATGAGGAAGAGGCTATCAAATATTTCTGACACACACCTCATTAAGGGAAAGAAGCCGAGAGCGAGCATGAATTGTTTAAAGGGCAGGATGGATTCACAGTGTGACTGTTATAGCTACCTATAATTGTGCTCTGCATTATGCTAATGCTAAACACTGTGTGTTTATGACTGTATAAAATCAGGACCAAACCCAAACATAGGATCTGTTGGGATACATAGAAAATGTATCCCTCCTTCCTCCCTTCAATTAAGTCATTGCTCCTAAGAGGACCGGAAATGTGGTGGAATGAAGGAATCCACTTAATATTTGACCCCAATGAAATAAAAGTCAGGGGAAGCATTCATAAAGCCCTCGGAGTAAGTGTGCTGATATAAGAACAGTTTTGCGTTTTAGACCACAATGAGCTGTGTGTCAGAAATATTTCATAGCCTCTTCCTCATTTGAAGAGCAAACGCGTTTATTGTCATCAATATTTGATGCAGGAAATGAATATATAAAACACAGATTAAGTAGTATGTTTTGATCAATTGTTTCTGTCTTATGTGCTCTGAGAAACTTCTACATTATACAGTACATTCGGAAATGTTTAATATTTAAGTAAATAAGGTATTTCTGTTTTTTCTACAAACCTATTTTCACTTTGTCATTATGGGGTATTGTGATATCATTATGGGGTATTGTGATGTCATTATGGGGTATTGTGATGTCATTATGGGGTATTGTGCGTAGATTGATGATGAAAAAAAGTATAATTTAATCAATTTTAGAATAAGGCTGTAATGTAAAAATGTAGAAAAAGTCAAGTGGTCTGAATACTTTCCGAATGCTCTGTATACACACACACACACACACACACAGACACACACACACACACACAATGAGCAATATCAGAGTCCGGAATATAAATATGCATTATTTCACATATATATTCTGGATTCTGACATTTCTCTTTCTGATATTTCTTCATTTCTTTCTTGACATTTTTTGGTGTGTATTGTTTTGTATTGTTAGGTATCCTGCACTGTTGGAGCTAGAAACATAAGCATTCACTGCACCTGCAATAACATCTACTAAATATGTGTACACCACCAAATAAATGTGATTTAAACAGACAGGGGAAACTGATAATATATCCGTTCTGCTACTCTGAGACGATGAATACATAGCCCACAGCGCCTGATACAAGGAAGGATGGATGCATTTTAAACTATCGTATTGAAACAGGGCCCCTGCCTTGCTTACCCACATTCTCATTATCCAACATGACACAGTGATCCATGACAGTAAAGGCTATATGGATACTCCTGACCTGCAAACGGATATTTAATTTCAGAATTCCTTCAAATTAGGTTAAGGTAAGGGTCAATTTTAAGTTTTGGTTAGTCGTTTTTCAGGTCTGTAGTGTCCTTATAGCCTCTCCCATATGTGGCACAACAAGGAGTAAAGCAACTGTTTTAATGAACCACAGGTAACTTCATGACAGTAATGGGATGCCATAAATTCCATGCTAGAATAGGCTACGTTTTAGGATTTCATTAGCCTACTGCGTCACGCATTGCAAAACCTGTAGAGGCCCATGGCCCACTATTATTGTAGGATACTATTATTCATACATCTAGTCTCGACTTGTATTATTTCAGCCTCAGAGCAACGCGCGTTCCGCTTGTAAGTGGTCTTGGCTCGCAGTGAGTGCTGATACGATGACTCATTCTCCCGTCAGCGTCCGCTGGTGTCCCTAGCGCTTCACGTGGTGAGTCACCGGTCCCGAGGACAAGGACACAAGTGACGAACATAACAACGAGCACAGGGAGAGCCCGGGAAATAACGGGAAAAGAGGGGTGGCTGCAAACGAGGTCAGAGAGTGACGTGGACTATCAAGGACAAGAACAGCACATAATAATGTCCAGAATGGAGCAAATGGAATGGCATCAAACACCTGGAAACCATGGAAACCATGTGTTTGATGTATTTCATACCATTCCATATATTTCGTCATTACGAGCCCGTTCTCACCAATTAAGGTGCCACCAAGCCATTATAGTTGGAAGTTGGAAGATAAATCATTGACAAGGTGAGGTGTGGCGGGCATGCCCTTGGTTGTTGCATTTTGACTACGAATAAAGCTATGACCTATGACATTTTTTAAGATGTTCAGGTATATCAAACAGTATCCTTTATCAGTAGGGCTAATTCATTATTAAAACTGCCATTTGTTCATGGATATTGAGCTGAAATATCCCAAATGAAGTAGCGTCAGCCTTGGTAATTCATTGTACAAACAGCAGAGGGCGGTTGGCCCTCATTGATATCAGAAAGTCCGAGCGGACGCCAGCTCCCGAAGACAGATGGCTTTGTAGTCACGTGGGTCGCGCGTCAGACAGGCTAATCAGAAAGTGACGGAGAAGCCAAAATATCACCTGTTAGGTTGTCATTCACAACTTCAGGTAACTTCTACTTGAGGTTCAACCGCACTACCTAGCCTACCTCTTTAAATCATCAAGTCATGTATAAACTCAAAACCCTAACCTTTCACAAACACATACTGTGGACAGAAAGACCCACTAAAGGAGTACACCATATTTGGCCAAGATGATGGCTGACCCTCGTCCAACCTGTAGATACTTAAACTGCAAATAAATAGGCTACTTGAGAGGAAGTGTTTGTGTTTGATGTGAAGCTTACTTATTAGTCCCATTCCTCCACAGGGAATATAGGTTGACAAATCTCCATAGCACTCCGTTCTGGGCAGTCTTCCCCAGGGGGCTCATTTATCAAAGACGACTGCGCCAGTTTTTGTGCAACGGTTAGTATTTATCTTTGTTGAACTTGAAGGGAAAGTGTATCTACTATTCTAAGCTAGGATATTGATTGTTTTAAGATGGTCAAACTAAGGATCATGTAGATACTGGATTTAGAATATTAGGACCCTTCAGGTATAACAGAAATAGTAAACAATTTGAAGAAACATTGAATTTGGCCTTACCGCTATGAGCCCATAGAAACGCATTGAGTAACAGATTCATACATGGAAAAACAGAGTCCCCCAAAACATCTAAAGGGATTTGGTTTTGAAGGTGTCTGTCCCCTCACATTGAGGATGTCAAGTTGAAGACCGAACTTGGTACTGCAGACGTTGTTTCCAGAAAACTGGATCCCTGATTTTAGTGAATGGGGAAATAGCTATCTTCGTGCTTAATATTTGTGGATATTTGTTTTATACAATCATGGTGCCAAAAATTTCCCCAGATGTTTGTCCTTGAACCAATTACTTTATAAAGACAGTTTCGTGGGTTATGACAGCCTGCAGTACCTCGGTTGACCTTCACATTGAGATACTCCGTCAGAGGGGGCAGCACTGAGCTAGCCTGCAGTACCTCGGGTTGACCTTCACATTGAGATACTCCATCAGAGGGGGCAGCACTGAGCTAGCCTGCAACGTCAGTTCTTATAGTAGCTCAAACTGTGCATGTAATGTTTCTCTCATGAACATGTACATGTTGTTTTGCTCTAGGATGCCAACAAGCTTCACAAGACTTGCCTGAAGGTATCCCGGTACCAATTTAAAAAATGAATGGAAGGATATATGGAAGTAGTTTAGTAAAAAGGGTTTAAATCACTAACAGAGGCTGCTGCCTACAAAGACTCAAATCATTGGCTACTTTAATAAATGGATCACTACTTTAAATAATTCCACTTAAATAATGTTTACATATCTTACATTACTCATCTCATATGTATATACTGTATTTTATACCAACTATTGCATCTTGCCTATGCCATCGCTCATCCATATATTTATGTACATATTCTTATTCCATCCCTTTTCGAATTGTGTGTATTATGTAGTTGTGGAAGCCATGTGTATGTGACCAATAATACTATTTGATTTGAAAGGTGTACAAACATTTGTTTCCGGATCTTAATTCTCTCAGACAGCCCATAGACTGTACAAAATATGGACTACTTGTTAGCTAACCCTTCACCTTACCCCTCCATATAGCAAGATGGCGACACGCTGAAATAAAACTTCCTGATTATCAAATGTGCCACTGAGCATTCTCATAGGAAGCAATAGGGTGATGTCATCGTCCATATTTTGTAGTCTACGGTCTGCCCTATATCTGAAAGATCAGGAAACTATTTTTAAAAAACATGTACACATATTTTGGCCCTGAACTACTTCCATTCATTTTTTGGAACTGGTGCCGGGCCACCTTCACCCGAGGCTTGTGGGTGTCCTAGAGCAAAACGTGTTAGAGACTCACCTTTCCATAAAGGGGTCATATTAGTGTGTAGCCCTAACTATCCGGACGTTCGACAGAAGTTGACCGATCGGCGGTACCGACATCAAATGCTTCCTGTGACGCTTGTGAGGTCCATAGAGCAAAACCACCAACATGTAGGTGAGAGTAACCTTTCCATAGAGGGCAGGGGGCATAACGCTACAGACCTTTTCATAAGATCGGGATATCTCATGGTCTAACAAACACTGCTGTAGCGCTGCCAACTTCCACCGAAGATGCAGATATCAGTGGATGCAGTACATCGAGATATCTCTAGCTTAAAACAGACATTTTTAATGGGGATATTTTTTTATGACGCTAATTATATTTAAGAGGGTTAAGGTTACGATTGGGTTAGCTAAACGGGTTAGGTGAAAGGTTAGCTAACACGCTAAGTAGATTTATAAAGTAGCATGCGTTTACAAAGTTGCCAAAATTGTCTGTGGAGATTCGAACGCACAACCTTTTGGGTTGCTAGATGTTTGCATTATACACCAAACCACCCTCCTTTCGTTTATTCCTTAAATCAGTAATGCCAAGCTCTACCAATCAGGTTTGTTCCAGCTGTCCTAGTCATGCTCGCTCCTCGTTTCTTGATAGAATAAACATCTTTAACCACTAACCTATCGAACGTTTGCGAGAAGCTGATCCATCAAGTCAATTGATTAAGGCATAATTCTGTTGATATTTTGCTAACATTAAAGGCAATATGGATCAGGAGACAATGGCCCGTGCTTAAGTTATTTTATTCCACGTTTATACCAGTTGACATTTTCCCCACCCGTCTCTCCTGTAACTTCTCCCAGGCTAACACACAAGACTAGCTAGCATGATACTTCAAACCTGTCATTTAGACACTAAATGGGCTAAGAAACACGACATGTTTGGAACCTTAAACTCCTCTACAACCGAGAAACACTCAGTGTCCATTTTTGTATGTTGATTACTCTGCAAAACATGGTCTGATTGGGTTGTTTATCACTGTTGATTACTCTGCGAAACATGGTCTGATTGGGTTGTTTATCACTGTTGATTACTCTGCGAAACATGGTCTGATTGGGTTGTTTATCACTGTTGATTACTCTGCGAAACATGGTCTGATTGGGTTGTTTATCACTGTTGATTACTCTGCGAAACATGGTCTGATTGGGTTGTTTATCACTGTTGATTACTTACATGGTCTGAGTGGGTTGTTTATCACTGTTGATTAACATGGTCTGATTGGGTTGTTTATCACTGTTGATTGATTGGGTTGTTTATCACTGTTGATTACTCTGCGAAACATGGTCTGATTGGGTTGTTTTTTGTTGTTGTTGGGTCATCCTCCACATTAGGAACGTGCCGACTTCATTACTTTCACCCAGTGTCACTTTAGTTCCGGCTCTCCCCTACTTTCAAATTGTTCAACAGAACATCAATCTTGCAGAATGTGTAGCCAGTGTTGCTGCAAAACATTAAAACATTCTGCTCACACCAACAGAAATGTGACCATTTGCCATTGCGCTTTTTCTAAAGCAAATTATTGCGTTGTGGTGGTTACCATCATGTGAATGCAGGGTTTTTCTAAGGGGGGGGGGGTGTAATAGTATTCTGTGAATGAAATCATGCGTATGTTGCACAAGACAGTTTGATAAATCCTAATAATTTGTTGCGCATGCAAATCCTAGACTCTCCATGTGCGCCAGAATAAGATATTTACGCACAGTTGATAAAGGCCCCCAGCTGTTTACACCCCATGGTGGTTTTCCATACATTAGCCTGAAGCTCCGGGCCTCCCAAGTATTGGTTGAATGTCCTCTGTTCCTTTTGACTTGTGGGTAACATTCAAGTCATTTAGCACACACACGCTTATCCAGAGCATTTAGGGCTCAAGGGCGCAGAGATTTTTCACCTAGTCAGCTCAGGGATTTGAACCAGCAACCTTTCGGTTATGGGCCCAATGCTCTTAACCGCTTGGTTACCTGCCGCGCATTCAGGATCACCTTGCCTGGTGATGAGACGTAATCCATATCAAAGACATGATTGATACATTTGCCATGATAGCGTGACTCCTCAATTTCTCATGCCACAAAATGTTATGCAGGAATGGAAAAGACAAGTAGACCAAAATATAGGTGGTCGTTTCAAATGCTCTAAAATGTGGAAAAGGTGAGGAAACATCATACAAGGTAAATCTTATTTCCATTTCTTTATTTCTTTTAAAACCAATAGGAATTGAGGATATCTTCAAAATGGGTAAGATGATAAAAAAGAAACTGACCATTTGCTTTATTTTCCTTCAGAGTGAGACTAGGGATTAACGGTTGAGATCATTGTGTGTGCATGCACAGTCATTGTAGGAAAGTCCTATTGGAAACCCAGTAAGCAGCCTTTGTGAATGGAAAAAAGTACCTACAGTAAGACTAGCCAAGTGTCTTCCTGTGAAACTGGCTCTGTGTGTGATGGTCATAAGGGGGTTCGGGGTCTTTTCCGAGGTGGACTGAATATTGCACTCCCGCAAGATTGTATTTAATTATTTTTTAAAGAAAATGAAAACATGGCTCTAGAATAAAATGAGAAACAGAAAAGTGTCCTTGCCCCCAACCCCAGACTGCCTTGCTAGTTACAGACAGTGAATAAATACAGCGGACATATTTAAAACCCAGCCAACCCAGTAATTAAAAAGTGACATCAAGCAAGTGGGGTAGAGAGAAAAACATTACTGCATTTTCAGTGGAACTTTTCAGAGATTTTGTGTTGTACAAAAATACATCAATAGCCAAATGGACAGTAATTTGTCATTTTTCTTCTAATGTGCTGAAGGGTTTACAAACATTTAAAAAAAGGTACATAACCCTGGGCAAATCCATAATTCATATCATTAATAGAAAAATAAACATATCGTCAATATTGATACCATTTTAACATTTGTAGATTGTTTGTTAAACTTCCATGTAGGTGTAAAATAAAGAGCTATCCCATGATTCAAAGCTGAAAATAAAAATGCTGAAAATTATGTGCCCGTGTTATGACACTGGTAACTTTGAGGCGGGCCTATATCTGTGTGCGTTGACCTTCTTGTTCATTGGTTCGGCTGGTTGGACCCCTAGATTTGCATTCATTCAAATGTAATCATTCGCTCGTTGATGAATTGATTCTGTGATCAATTAGCCATGTCTCAGTGGTAACAAATCACAATAATTACTGAGTTCTCTCTCCCCTTGGTTGGAATAATGTTGTTCCCACTAGCTGCTGTATTCTTGATGAGACACTGCACAGACACTTTACTGGACACAACAGTTGGGGCCGTTGGCATCCTTGAACCGCAGACGCATCTTGGGTCTGTATTTCTCCAGGTAAAGAAGCTGCTTGGAGTTGAACGCTCCACGTCTCTTCCTGAGGGGAGGGAGGAAAAACAACAAAGTGGTCTCATAATGTCACAAGAGACCATGCAGCACATATGCAACAATATCCACACAAATCAATATGTGCCCTGGGCAAATTCTAACAAACTAATGAAGAGAATACATGTTCGACAGCACAGAAACATTGGTTAGGCTCCATGCCCTGTGTGGAACAGTGGTGGCTAATGGCACTTAAAATCTGAGGGACAGGCTCATAGTAACAGCTGGAGTGGAACAGTATCTAACATGTGTTTGATATCATACAAGCCTCCCCCACCTCCCTTACCAGCCTCCATTGGTGTGGAAGTTAGTGGTACTTACTGTCGTATGAACTGCACCGCATCCTCATACTTCATCCCAGTTTCAATCAGCGCTAAGGCCACCATGACTGGAGCTCTACAGCACAGACACAATATATATATATGTCAATAAATGAGCAAGCAACAAATACCAGCCAGCATGGGTGGTGATGTAGTGTAAAGCATGCTGTGTCATGGTTGTGTAGGTAGCAGTGTAGTGTAAAGCATGCTGTGTCATGGTTATGTAGGGATGTAGTGTAAAGCATGCTGTGTCATGGTTGTGTAGGTAGCAGTGTAGTGTAAAGCATGCTGTGTCATGGTTGTGTAGGGATGTAGTGTAAAGCATGCTGTGTCATGGTTGTGTAGGGATGTAGTGTAAAGCATGCTGTGTCATGGTTGTGTAGGTAGCAGTGTAGTGTAAAGCATGCTGTGTCATGGTTATGTAGGGATGTAGTGTAAAGCATGCTGTGTCATGGTTGTGTAGGTAGCAGTGTAGTGTAAAGCATGCTGTGTCATGGTTGTGTAGGGATGTAGTGTAAAGCATGCTGTGTCATGGTTGTGTAGGTAGCAGTGTAGTGTAAAGCATGCTGTGTCATGGTTGTGTAGGTAGCAGTGTAGTGTAAAGCATGCTGTGTCATGGTTGTGTAGGTAGCAGTGCAGTGTAAAGCATGCTGTGTCATGGTTGTGTAGGTAGCAGTGTAGTGTAAAGCATGCTGTGTCATGGTTGTGTAGGTAGCAGTGTAGTGTAAAGCATGCTGTGTCATGGTTATGTAGGTAGCAGTGTAGTGTAAAGCATGCTGTGTCATGGTTATGTAGGTAGCAGTGTAGTGTAAAGCATGCTATGTCATGGTTATGTAGGGATGTAGTGTAAAGCATGCTGTGTCATGGTTATGTAGGTAGCAGTGTAGTGTAAAGCATGCTGTGTCATGGTTGTGTAGGTAGCAGTGTAGTGTAAAGCATGCTGTGTCATGGTTATGTAGGGATGTAGTGTAAAGCATGCTGTGTCATGGTTGTGTAGGTAGCAGTGTAGTGTAAAGCATGCTGTGTCATGGTTGTGTAGGGATGTAGTGTAAAGCATGCTGTGTCATGGTTGTGTAGGTAGCAGTGTAGTGTAAAGCATGCTGTGTCATGGTTGTGTAGGTAGCAGTGTAGTGTAAAGCATGCTGTGTCATGGTTGTGTAGGTAGCAGTGCAGTGTAAAGCATGCTGTGTCATGGTTGTGTAGGTAGCAGTGTAGTGTAAAGCATGCTGTGTCATGGTTATGTAGGTAGCAGTGTAGTGTAAAGCATGCTGTGTCATGGTTATGTAGGTAGCAGTGTAGTGTAAAGCATGCTATGTCATGGTTATGTAGGGATGTAGTGTAAAGCATGCTGTGTCATGGTTATGTAGGTAGCAGTGTAGTGTAAAGCATGCTGTGTCATGGTTATGTAGGTAGCAGTGTAGTGTAAAGCATGCTGTGTCATGGTTATGTAGGTAGCAGTGTAGTGTAAAGCATGCTGTGTCATGGTTATGTAGGTAGCAGTGTAGTGTAAAGCATGCTATGTCATGGTTATGTAGGGATGTAGTGTAAAGCATGCTGTGTCATGGTTATGTAGGTAGCAGTGTAGTGTAAAGCATGCTATGTCATGGTTATGTAGGGATGTAGGTAAAGCATGCTGTGTCATGGTTATGTAGGTAAAGCATGCTATGCCATGGTTATGTAGGGATGTAGTGTAAAGCATGCTGTGTCATGGTTATGTAGGTAGCAGTGTAGTGTAAAGCATGCTGTGTCATGGTTATGTAGGGATGTAGTGTAAAGCATGCTGTGTCATGGTTATGTAGGTAGCAGTGTAGTGTAAAGCATGCTATGTCATGGTTATGTAGGGATGTAGTGTAAAGCATGCTGTGTCATGGTTATGTAGGTAGCAGTGTAGTGTAAAGCTGAGACACTGGCCTGGGAAACCCACAGGGGGTGGCCTGGGTTCACTGCAACCCCGCTGGGGCATCACATTCACACACAAAGTGTGATAAGTGTTACTGTAAGCAAACCTCTCAAGAAGAAAAAAATGCACCGCAACTTAAAAAATTCCCAGACAGACTGCCCGGAATGTCAAAACTCAAAGCTGACAGAGCATTCTTGTGTGGGTTTTCAGAGAGAAGGAGAGAAGAGGGAGAGGAGGGACAGTGATAGAGGGAATATGAGAACGAGCACCCTTTTGTGCATTCCAGGGTTTCCGTTCCAGGAAAATGTGGAGCTGGACAACGTGACTGGGAAGAATGAAGTGGCCGTTTGAGAAATGTGGACCTATAGCGCATACGGAAAGTATTGATGCCTTCCTTTCCCACAGCCTTTTCCTAAAGTGGATTAAAGAGATTTTTTACAATCTACACACAATTCCCCATAATGACAAAGCGAAAACCGGGTTAGATTTTTTGCAAATGTATGTTTAAACTCAGCAAAAAAAAACGAACATCCTCTCACTGTCAACTGCATTTATGTTCAATAAACTTAACATGTGTAAATATTTGTATGAACATATGATTCAACAACTGAGACAAACTGAACAAGTTTCACAGACATGTGACTAAAATACATGGAATAATGTGTCCCTGAACAAAGCGGGTGTCAAATCAAAAGTAACAGTCAGTATCTGGTGTGGCCACCAGCTGCATTAAGTACTACAGTGCATCTTCTCTGACATTCCTGTCTTGCAGGAAATCACGCACAGAACGAGCAGTATGGCTGGTGACATTGTCATGCTGGAGGGTCAGGTCAGGATGAGCCTGCAGGAAGGGTACCACATGAGGGAGGAGGATGTCTTCCCTGTAACGCACAGCGTTGAGACTGTCTGCAATGACAACAAGCTCAGTCCGATGATGCTGTGTGACACACCGCCCCAGACCATGACGGACCCTCCACCTACAAATCAATCCCGCTCCAGAGTACAGGCCTCGGTGTAATGCTCATGCCTTCGATGATAAACACAAATCCGACAATCGCCCCTGGTGAGACAAAACCGCGACTCATCAGTGAAGAGCACTTTTTGCCAGTCCTGTCTGGTCGAGCGATGGTGGATTTGTGCCCATAGGCGACGGTGATGTCTGGTGAGGACCTGTCTACAACAGGCCTACAAGCCCTCAGTCCAGCCTCAGCCTATTGCGTACAGTCTGAGCACTGATGGAGGGATTGTGCGTTCCTGGTGTAACTCGGGCAGTTGTTCTTGCCATCCTGTACCTGTCCCACAGGTGTGATGTTTGGGTTTTCCGATCCTGTGCAGGTGTTGTTACACGTAGTCTGCCACCGTGAGGATGATCAGCTGTCCGTCCGGTCTGTGTAGTGATGACTTAGGCGTCTCACTGTACGGACATTGCAATTTCTTGCTCAGGTCACATTTGCAGTCCTCATGCCTCCTTGCAGCATGCCTAAGGCATGTTCACGCAGATGAGCAGGGACCCTGGGCATCTTTCTTTTAGTATTTTTCATAGTCAGTAGAAAGGCCTCTTTAGTGTCCTAAGTTTTCATAACTGTGACCGTAACTTCTCTAGGCTCGATGGGACGCTATCCGGACGTGAAAATACCTCCCTCTAGCCTAGAGGTTCATTGCCTACCGTCTGTAAGCTGTTAGTATCTTAACGACCATTCCACAGGTGCATGTTCATAAATTGTTTATGGTTCTTTGAACAAGCATGGGAAACAGTGTTTAAACCCTTTACAATGAAGATCTGTGAAGTTATTTGGACTTAAAAGAATTACCTTTGAAAGACAGGGTCCTGAAAAAGGGACGCTTCTTTTTTTTGCTGAGATATATATATAGATATATATAAATAAAATAATTCCCTTATTTACACAAGTATTTCAGACCCTTTGCTATGAGAATCGAAGTTGAGCTCAGGTGGATCCTGTTTCCATCGATCATCCTTGAGATGTTTCTAAAACTTGGGAGTCCACCTGTGGTAAATACAATTGATTGGACATGATTTTGAAAGGCACACACCTGTCTATATAAGGTCCTACAGTTGGCAGTGCATGTCAGAGCAAAAACCAAACCATGATGTCGAAGGAATTGTCTGTAGAGCTCCGAGACAGGATTGTGTCGAGGCACAGATCTGGGGAAGGGTACCAAAAAAGTCTGCAGTATTGAAGGTCCCCAAGAACACAGTGGCCTCCATCATTCTTAAATGGAAGAAGTTTGGAACCACCAAGAATTCCTAGAGCTGGCCGCCCAGCCAAACTGAGCAATCGAGAGAAAAAGGCCTTGGTCAGGGAAGTGACAAGAACCCAATGGTCACTGACATACAACCATCTCTGCAGCACTCCACCAATCAGGCCTTTGTGGCCAGACAGAAGCCACATGACAGCCCGCTTGGTATTTGCCAAAATGCACCTAAAGGACTCTGACCATGAGAAACAAGATTCTCGGGTCTGATGAAACCAAGATTGAACTCTTTGGCCTGAATTCCTCCAGACATGACGCTTGGCAACCTGGCATGGTGGCGGTAGCATACTGTGTGGATGTTTTTCAGGAACTGGGAAAATAGTCAGGATCGAGGGAAAGGAACAGGGGAAAGGAACAGAGAAAAGTACAGAGATCCTTAACGAAAACCTACTCCAGAGCGCTCAGGACCTCAGACTGGGGCGAAATGTCACCTTCCAACAGGACAACGACCCTAAGCACACAGCCAAGACGACGCATGAGTAGCTTTAGAACAAATCTCAATGTCCTTGAGTGGCCAAGCCAGTGCCCAGACTAACATCTCTGGAGAAACCTGAAAATAGCTGTGCAGCAACACTCCCAATCCAACCTGACAGAGCTTGAGGATCTGCAGAGAAGAATGGAAGATGTGCCAAGCTTGTAGCATCATACCCAAGAAGACTCGAGGCTGTAATCGCTGCCAAAGCTGCTTCAAAGTACAAGGTCTGATTACTTATATAAATGTGATCAGTTTTTTATTTTGCATAAATGAGAGAAAAAAATCTTAGTGTTTTTGTTTATGGGGTAGTGTATATAGATTGACAAAAACAAACAATTGAATCCATTTTAGAATAAGGCTTTAACGTAACAAAATGAGTTAAGTCAATACTTTGGGTGCATAAAACCATTAGGGATTCTACCCACGTTGCGCAGAATGACAGAAATCACATTTTGATTATGGTAATTTAGCTAAACAGAACATGCAACTCCTGTAATGATCAGCCAATAAAACATAATTTTCAAACTAATTTGCGGGGAAACACCATTGTAAACAGAGCACCTGATGCAAGCAGTTCCATGTGTCAGATACATCTGTCAGAAACTTAGAGTGGGAATCTAAACAGGCAACGACTACAATGGGTTGCTAATATGACTAAGATTGGGCCTTTGGCTTCTGGACAATGAAAGTTGATGTGAAAACCAATAGCAATTAATTTTTTGAGTTTGTATTTATTTTTATAGGGACAGTGCACATTAATCAACGTTTCAGTAAAAGTGCCAGTTTTAGCCAACCGGCTAATTTTCAACCACAGTCCCTGGGCAGGTTTTTAAAAACAATTACAATACAATCAATGAGCAGTAAGCAAACGCAGAGCAACATGGGACATAAGCATGCAGACAGAGAAACATGGGACATAAGCATGCAGACAGAGCAACATGGGACATAAGCATGCAGACAGAGCAACATGGGACATAAGCATGCAGACAGAGAAACATGGGACATAAGCATGCAGACAGAGAAACATGGGACATAAGCATGCAGACAGAGCAACATGGGACATAAGCATGCAGACAGAGCAACATGGGACATAGCATGCAGACAGAGCAACATGGGACATAAGCATGCAGACAGAGAAACATGGGACATAAGCATGCAGACAGAGCAACATGGGACATAAGCATGCAGACAGAGCAACATGGGACATAAGCATGCAGACAGAGCAACATGGGACATAAGCATGCAGACAGAGCAACATGGGACATAAGCATGCAGACAGAGAAACATGGGACATAAGCATGCAGACAGAGAAACATGGGACATGAGCAACATGGGACATAGCATGCAGACAGAGAAACATGGGACATAAGCATGCAGACAGAGAAACATGGGACATAGTATGCAGACAGAGAAACATAGCACAAAAAGACAAAACTCATAAAAGCAACAAATTATTTCCACACCTCACAAGCTATAGACAACAGACAACATGGAAAGCAGCTAGGGATTATGTTCACAAATCTGACTGACCTTTAGCCATGTCTTCATGTTTTTGTGAAAGTGTGATAGGTGGGTCAGTTGTGCGTGTCTGATGGCAGTGTATTCCAGACATGGGAAGGCATGGCATAGGAGTAAGTTTTGATAAAATAATTGCCTTTCTATGGTCAGATTTTGCGTAGTCTACTTTAACACAAGCCATGCCTAATAATGAAGTAAAACAATTAAGTATATGTTTTCAAAATGCATACTACCTCCAGCTCACATTGCACAGTGGTGGGTGATGTGCTGATAGCCTGCCTACCATTGCCTTTGCACTTGAATGGCGAATCGGAGGCGCACTTCAATTACCAGTTGAGAAATAAAAATAGTAGCCTTTTTCAAATCATGGCCATAAAAACAGTTCACATACAATTGCATTTAGAATGGTTGCGCAATGACTGGGCTTATAAAAGCAGCAGTAGCGTTAGCGCTGTCTGACAAGATATTCCACTCAAAGTAAGCGCTATATGCTACAGTAAGCGCTATATGCTACAGTAAGCGCTATATGCTACAGTAAGCGCTATATGCTACAGTAAGCGCTATATGCTACGCGCGTATCATTAACATGACTAACGAACATTTTTAAAAATGTGGCTAATTAACCTATAGACCAATAAGCATGACTGTCAAATGTATTTACATCCACTGATATTTACATCAATTAATAAAATGACTTCGCAACAGGATTGTTTTTTTGACTAGCCGACAGCAACCTTATTTAAAAATCGGCTATTAATGTATCGCTGAATACCGGCAATTACCGGCTAACGGAAATCCTGGCAGACACGAGATAGAAAGTGAGAAGGTGCAAGAGTGTGAGAGTGAGTGAGAGAGAGAGAAAAACAACCACTAACAACTCCTCCCACGCCCTGAGTCTCTAAAGGCTGTGGCTGGCTGGTGTGAATAAGAGCATCAGAATGCTGCCGGCCCTGAGGATTGCAGTAAACACAGCACCAGGAGATTCATGTAGAAAAACAGGTCTGTCTGACCAGCACCACTGCTTACAGAGCCCACAGCAATGTGTGTGTGTGTGTGTGTGTGTGTGTGTGTGTGTGGGCACCAGAAGTCCCCACAAGGATAGTCAAACAAGGACCATTTGGACAAGTGGGGACATTTCGCTGGTCCCCACAAGGAAACAAGCACACCTGATTCAAGTTGTCAACTAATCATCAGGGTCTCAATGAGTTGAATCAGGTATGTTTGTCTGGGGCTACAACAAAAATGTGTACTGTTGGGGGGTACTGGAGGTGGGCTGTTGGGGGGTACTGGAGGTGGGAAATACGGGTCTAAGCAATGCACTGAATCAATAACCCTGGACAGGCGTGAGTAGTGTGGAACCCGTCTTGGCAGACTGCGGGAGGGGATCTCTATGGCAGGGGTGTCATACTCATTCCACGGAGGGCTGTTTTTCTTTTTCTATTCAATTAAGACCTAGAGTACAGGGGAGAAGCGAAAACCCGCAGACACACAGCCCTCTGTGGAATGGTGTACAGCAGCACACCCTGGAGAACCAGGCTAACAGGGAGAGAGGATGAGGAGGCTAAAGCTAAATCACACAGAAGCATTAGAGAGGGGATGAGGAGGCTAAAGCTAAATCACACAGAAGCTATAGAGAGAGGGATGAGGAGGCTAAAGCTAAATCACACAGAAGCTATAGAGAGAGGATGAGGCTAAAGCTAAATCACACAGAAGCTATAGAGAGAGGATGAGGCTAAAGCTAAATCACACAGAAGCTATAGAGAGAGGATGAGGCTAAAGCTAATCACCCAGAAGCTATAGAGAGAGGGATGAGGCTAAAGCTAAATCACACAGAAGCTATAGAGAGAGGATGAGGCTAAAGCTAATCACCCAGAAGCTATAGAGAGAGGATGAGGAGGCCAGAGCTAATCACCCAGAAGCTATAGAGAGAGGATGAGGAGGCCAGAGCTAATCACACAGAAGCTATAGAGAGAGGATGAGGAGGCTAAAGCTAATCACACAGAAGCTATAGAGAGGATGAGGAGGCTAAAGCTAATCACACAGAAGCTATAGAGAGGATGAGGAGGCTAAAGCATACTCTAGCCTGGAGAACCAGTATGACAAAGCGAGACAGAGGCCAACACTAACAGAGAGAATGAATCAAGCGCATACACTGGAGAAAAAGACTAGCAGGATAGCTTAACAGAGACAGTGGTGCCGACAGCAGAGAAGCGAGCTATAAAGTGGGGATGAGAATAGCCGGTAGAACCACAGAAGCACCAGTCTATTGCTAGCAGGTTAATAGACAGAGAGAGATTGATAAGACATGGGGGATATGTAGGCTAAAGAGCGAAGCCAACAGAACAGAGAAGATCGTGGAACCTGGAGACCACAGAGAACCAGGCTTAACATGAAACATTGTAATCAAGGCCACTTACACTCATTAAACTCACCTGGCCCACTTAGACACACACAGGTTAACACACTCACCGACCCAGCCCCGCCACACAGTGCACGGCAATACAGCAGCCAGGCTCGCCTCTGAACTTGGTCTTAAGCAGGTTCAACCAGTCGTCCACTATCTTGGTGGGGGGCGGGGCACCATCGTCAAAGGGCCAGTCCTGCAGAGGAAGAGGGACAAGAACGTCAACATGGATCAAACCAAGGGCTAGGTACTAAGCTAACATATGGAATTGTTTGAAGATGGTCTTACCATAGATAATTTAGCAATTTGATTTAACATTTTTAGAACCCTTTAAGTATAAAAATATACATTTAAATTGAATAAAATATTTAATTTGGCCTTCCCTACTATAGGCCATAGAAACACATTGAATAATTTTCATAAATGGCAAAAAACACAGCCAGAAAATGAATAATATGTGTCCTATATCTAGGAGATGAAGGACCCTGCCTTTCAAGGGTAATTCTTAAAAATCCAAAAAGCTTCACAGATCTTCATTGTAAAGGGCTTAAACACTGTTTCCCATACTTGTTCAATGAACCGTTAAACAATGAATGAACATGCACCTGTGGAACGGTCGTTAAGATACTAACAGCTTACAGAATGTAGGCAATGAACCTCTAGGCTAGAGGGAGGTATTTTCACGTCCGGATAGCGCCCCATCGAGCCTAGAGAAGTTACGGTCACAGTTATGAAAACTTAGGACACTAAAGTGGCCTTTCTACTGACTATGAAAAATACTAAAAGAAAGATGCCCAGGGTCCCTGCTCATCTGCGTGAACGTGCCTTAGGCATGCTGCAAGGAGGCACGAGGACTGCAGATGTGACCAGGACAATAAATTCTAATGTCCGTACTGTGAGACGCCTAAGACAGCACTACAGTGAGACAGGACGGACAGCTGATCATCCTCACGGTGGCAGACCACGTGTAACAACACCTGCACAGGATCAGTACATCCAAACATCACACCTGCAGGACAGGTACAGGATGGCAAGAACAACTGCCCGAGTTACACCAGGAACGCACAATCCCTCCATCAGTGCTCAGACTGTCCACAAAAGGCTGAGGCTGGACTGAGGGCTTGTAGGCCTGTTGTAAGACAGGTCCTCACCAGACATCACCGGCAACGTCGCTTATGTGCACAAACCCACAGTCGCTGGACCAGACAGGACTGGCAAAAAGTGCTCTTCACTGACAAGTCGCGGTTTTGTCTCACCAGGGGCGATGGTCGGATTTATCATCGAAGGTATGAGCGTTCCGTCGAGGCCTGTAGTCTGGAGCGGGATTCATTTAGAGGTGGAGGGTCCATCATGGTCTGGGGCGGTGTGTCACAGCATCATCGGACTGAGCTTGTTGTCATTGCAGGCAATCTCAACGTTGTGTGTTACAGGGAAGACATCCTCAGGGAAGACTTCCTCCTCCCTCATGTGGTACCCTTCCTGCAGGCTCATCCTGACATGACCCTCTAGCATGACTATACCACCAGCCATATTGCTCGTTCTGTGTGTGATTTCTTGCAAGACAGGAATGTATGTGTTCTGCCATGGCCAGCGAAGAACTCTGATCTCAATCCCATTGAGCACGCATCGGACCTGTTGGATCGGAGGGTGAGGGCTAGGGCCATTCCCCCCAGAAATTTCCGGGAACTGGCAGGTGCCTTGGAAGAGTAGGGTAACATCTCACAGCAAGAACTGGCAAATCTGGTGCAGTCCATGAGGAAAATATGTATTGCAGTACTTAATGCAGCTGGTGGCCACACCAGATACTGACTGTTACTTTTGATTTGGACCTCCCCTTTGTTAAGGGACATATTATTCAATTTCTGTTAGTCACATGTCTGTGGAACTTCTTCAGCTTTTGTCTCAGGTTGTTGAGTCTTATGTTCATACAAATATTTACACATTAAGTTAGCGGAGTTTATAAGAAAACTAAGGAAATATCTTTGTTTGCTCAAAACTACCGCCATACTTCCATTTGTTTGTGGGGGTTACCTTCTGATTAGTCTCGTGACATTTGTGGGGGTCATAGAGCAAAACGGTGAACTCCATCATGTTTGTGAGTCTCCCCTTTCCATAGAGGGGTCATAATAGTTTTATAAGCCAAACTGTTTGGATGCTACAGACATTGTCGTGAGAAGGCCAATTTTCAGGAAGTCTCATGGTCTGACAAACACCGCTGAAACACGGCCACCTTCCACCGCAAATACGGAAGCCCGCTGTAGGCTGCTGCGGTGGATGGAGACGCAACCCCATCTCTATCTTAAATAGACAGATGTATTTATTAATGTTACTTAGATTGACCCACGGGGGCGTCAACAGACTTAAAGATTAACCAGTGCACAATGCTCAAAGGCAGTGCAGGATTCAAAGCCTGATTGAAGCAGAGCAGCTGTATCATGTGTGTCTAAGTTGGGAAGCTTGATATGATGAAGTACTGTGTGTGTGTGTGTGTGTGTGTGTGTGTGTGTGTGTGTGTGTCCTGGCAGACAGCCTGACCATCTGAGCCTCTGTACTTGTGCTGACTCAGTCTCAGCTATGGCTTAGCACATCTCGCTCTCCCATATCATCCTCTGCCTGTCGCAGCCTTCTCTCTCGCTCTCTCCGTCTGTCCTATGATATCATGGGCCAGTTTTATGTAGGCAACTGTCACAGATCCTGTTTCATATTTGAAAAGTGACAAAGACAAGAACTGAAAGGGTTGTGTTACTAATTGCTTTTCACTGTAGTTTGCCAATCAGCCATGCTTTCAAAATGCTGCTATCCTTCTCAAACATTTAATCCAATGCATTGGAGAGTGACAGGCAGAATAGGGAGAGGAACACTCCAGGACCAGGGGTGGTGATCACTATCAAGGACTCTCCCAAACACAAAGGGTCTCTGGTTTTCCTGAATCACCTGTGGGACAGCTGAATAAAATACTGTTGTACAATACAGTAAGAGAGAAACACACAGAGCAAGAAGGCCTGGGTGGAGCCCAATTCATCTGGATCTGAGCCAGAGATTCCTTCCTGTTCTCCACCCATTCGCTCAGCACACTGCGGGAGGCAGACTTCCTCTGTTCTCAACTAACAGAATTTCTCCAGAGGGGCAACCCCACCTGTTTTATTTGACATTCCATTAAAAAGAAAGTGTATCCAACTACCCTCAATTCCTCGGAAGGAAACAAAGGGATCCGGTTTTGGTTCAGTATAAATTCTGACTGCCCTCTAGGAGTGTGTGTGTGTGCACGCATGTGTGTTATCCTCACCATAACTTCAATCCCCTCCTTCTCCACTGGGGCCTTGTCGTAGGTGGCGTCACACACTCTCACCAGCGTGTTCACCTCAAACTTCTTCAGCTCCTGAGAGACAGACACAGCGATTGCGAGAGACAGACACAGCGATTGCGATCGACAGACACACAGCGATTGCGATCGACAGACACACAGCGATTGCGATCGACAGCGAGGGAGACACAGCGATTGCGATCGACAGCGAGGGAGACACAGCGATTGCGATCGACAGCGAGGGAGACACAGCGATTGCGATCGACAGCGAGGGAGACACAGCGATTGCGATCGACAGCGATTGCGACACAGCGATTGCGATCGACAGCGAGGGAGACACAGCGATTGCGAGGGAGACACAGCGATTGCGAGGGAGACACAGCGATTGCGAGGGAGACACAGCGATTGCGAGGGAGACACAGCGATTGCGAGGGAGACACAGCGATTGCGATCGACAGCGAGGGAGACACAGCGATTGCGATCGACAGCGATTGCGATCGACAGCGATTGCGATCGACAGCGATTGCGATCGACAGCGAGACACAGCGATTGCGAGACACAGCGAGAGGAGACACAGCGAGGGAGACACAGCGAGGGAGACACAGCGAGGGAGACACAGCGAGGGAGACACAGCGAGGGAGACACAGCGAGGGAGACACAGCGAGGGAGACACAGCGAGGGAGAGAGAGACAAATGTATACTCTAAAATGCTTGTTTAATTGTTGGTTGAAGTGAGTTTGTTATTGTCGGTATTGGTGAGGATATTGATGCACGTCGTCAGATGTATGTGTAAGTCTCTCCAGAGTGAACTTGAGCGTTGAATGGTTATACATGCACACACACGGCGGCCTCACCTCAGTGAACTTGTTGAGCGTGGCGTTGGTGGGGTTGTGTGTGATGAGGAACCTCATGCCCTCGTAGGTAATCTCCACTGCTGCAGGGCGGTTCATGTTGGCGAGACGGCTTTGAAAACAATTACAATTAAATACTTAGAATCTCTCTTACAAGAAGGATGACTACTTTTGGCTCAGATGTCAGCAAGGACTTGTAGAATTCTGTAGGTTCAAAAAATAAATAAAAACAGGACAACGAAGGGAAGAGGTGGAGGATGGTGTGGGAAACACGTGTGGATGGCAACAGGAAGGTTTACATAAAAAGAGGGGTAACAAAAAACTGGATGATCTAGTCCACAAGACTCCACGGGGGGGTGTAAAAAAATATTTAAAAATAAATAAACAAAAACAAAAACTAATGCAGAGACTATCCACCAGTCATCCAATCGGACATTCAGATTTTACCCCATTCAGGAGAGTGGTATGTGATTGGCTTCTGGGAGAGAAAGCAGGAAGTAGAGGAGAACTAGGCAGTTTTCTTATTGGCCGCTCAGGGGACAGAGCTGGGCAATTTGGCCTTGGACTACGCGATATCCCAGGGGACGTTGGAGGAGACAGAGGTTCCCAGTGTGCTGGCTTCAGGGGGGCTTCTGGGTAGCGTAGTCCTGAGGGGGGCGGACGATTCACTTGTCCACGAAGGCGAGGTGCTGTGCCTGGCAGAAGTCTCCACTGACGCTCACATTCGCCATATATGTATGGTCCAAATCAACACAGAAACACTGCAGAGAGAGAGAGAGAGAGAGAGAGTGAATAACAAACACCATTGTAAATACAACCCATATTTATGCTTATTTATTTTATCTTGTGTCCTTTAACCATTTGTACATTGTTAAAACACTGTATATATATATATATATATATGACATTTGGAATGTCTTTATTGTTTTGAAACTTCTGTATGTGGAATGTTTACTGTTAATTGTTATTGTTTATTTCACTTTATATATATTCACTTTATATATTATCTACCTCACTTGCTTTGGCAATGTTAACACATGTTTCCCATGCCAATAAAGCCCTTGAATTGAATTGAGAGAGACAGAGAGACAGAGAGAGGATGTGGAGGAGAGAAAATGAGAGGGAGGAGGAGAGTATAATGTGGTTAGGTAAACTGAAATAGACAACAGTCACCTTTTAGCAAGGCACTCTTGAAGTTCTTAAAGAGCAAGACGAGGCAGAGAAATCTTGTTGGGGAAACTCATTACATCAGAAATATGACTCCACACGTCGAGACTATTAACCCTATTATCAGAACCATTATCAGCTTTGTACTAAGGTGTTATAATGACCTATTATTTCTGACTTTGTATCCAGCCACACACACAGCCTGATCATGCAGACAGACAACAGACACCCATGAGCTGTTGGCTTCAAGAGAGCCTCTCATAAATCATTTACGGCCTGCCCTCACCTCTAACCGGCTGATCATCAGCCAAGATCTGAAGCGTCTGGACACAGCCGCCACAAACTGGCTAGTCACACATACACTACGAGGGTGAGGGAGTGGAAGGAAAGGAAGGGAGAGGTGAGAGCGAGTGGAGGAGAGCAAAAGAGAGGGAGACAGAGGTTGAACCTCGGCAGCAGTGTCTAAAGCAGTAGTCACAAGGTGAGGATTATGGGTCAGCAGTGATTCACACCAGCCGACTGTCACATTCCCACGCTCCCCCGTTCACCTCCGAGACTCTCCCTCCCCGTCCCTCAGTCTTTCTCCTTCTCTTTTCATCCCATCTCCTTTTCGGGTCTCCCATCTCTTTACTACATTCATTCTCCCATTTATTTATTTTTTATCTTTGGGAGCAATATGTTCCAATTCAACTAGTGTCTTCCTCCTTTCCCCACAGGCCTCTAAATCTTCCCATCTCTCAATCCAAAGGGCTTTATTGGCATGGGAAACATCTGTTTACATTGCCAAAGCAAGTGAAATAGATAATTCTAGCTCCCCTCACATCTTTCTCAATCTGTCGAGGCGCCGGTGTAGAGCAGTCGTCTCGCCCACTGAGCCAAGAACAGAACAACCGTCAGTCTGAGGATCTAGATACTTTAACCTCTCTGGGTTACAACCAAATTATGATAAATGTACTATTTTACGTATTGATCACAAAAAAAAAAATGAAACTTTGACATTACCGTGTAGTTGACCAATAAAGTGTGGTCTGATGGGGATGTGGACATACTCAGTATCCATATCACAAAGAAAGACATTCTTACTACAGTACATTTTTATAGAAAGTTGGAGCTAACCCTGAAAATAGCACTGCTGTGCGATTTTTGAAAAAGTCAGTCAAATCGATCAATAATTCTCTTTGTAAATTAAATAGAAAAATATTTGCTATCAGTAGAAACATTCAGAACTTTTGTGAAACATCACAGTTGAAAAAGATATGGCTAATAGAATAAAAATAGATGGCGTTAAGAGATAGACGGGAGGGGTTGAGTGGAGCTGAAGGCTGGGATCAAAAAACTAAAAATGACAAATGTATTGTGTCCATAAAATGTATATAGTATGTATAAGCATAAGTGATGTTGTCCATTAGTTTACTCCAATTAGGGAAGGGGTGATGGGGTTAGGGGAAAATAATATAGTAAAATGTATTTAAAAAAAATATGGGAATTGGAAATGGCGCACATAATTACATTGATGGAAGCTACAATCTGCACAATTAAAACTGATCTACCCCTTGAAAAAAAAAATTAGGACAAACAGATTGTACCCTTGTTCATCTTCTCTACAGAGAGAGGAAGCACGCTGTGTCTCTCTCTCTCACCCTGACCCAAAGACAAGGCTACGATTCTGAGGGTAAAACCAAACTTCTTTCCCCATCTCTCCTTTACTGGCTCTCTCACCCTCCCGTCTCCATCACTCTCTCATCTCCTCTCACCTAGTGCCAATAAGAGGGGCAGTCTTCCAAAGACAATATTATTAATAATAATAATAATAATAATTCACCAACCCCTCCTCCCTCAGTCTCGCCTTCTGGTACATGTCTACCTGAAATACCTTGTATTACTGCACATTGAACTGGTTACTAGTACTCCCTGTATATAGCTCCATGTTTGTATATTTTATTCCTCTTCACTATTTTGATCTGAATGTTAACTCGTTGGTAAGGGCTTGTAACCAAGCATTTCACAGTAAGGTCTACACTCGTATTTGGCACATGTGACATACATTGATTAGATGTATAATCTCCTGTTAGCTGGCGCCAGCATCAGTGCCACTGTTCAAAGGAGACACTAGTTCTCTAGAGTAAATCTCTCCCCGATGCCTTTAATTACCAGCTCCAAACAGCACTAAGCATAATACACAGACAGACACCAAATATGACTAGAGGACAATGTTCATAGAGTAACAGACAAGGGTAGTACAAACTGTACAGCGTCTCAAAACACAGCCTGTAGACACTCCACAGCTTGGAGTGTCTTCAAACATGAGTATACAGGGGTTGGGCTCTACTCACCAGATAAGTGGTGTCAGCATATAGACTTCCATGTGTCAAGGTCCTCTCTCCCTAATAATAGTCCCCTAGTTGTGTCTCAAGTTAATATGGAGGAAAGGAGAGGAAGCCAATCGCATTGTTGAGAGGAACCCCAGTCATAACCTGTCTCTCTGCGTGGCACTAGCTAAAGGACCAGCCCCCAGTCATAGCCTGTCTCTCTGCGTGGCACTAGCTAGAGGACCAGCCCCCAGTCATAGCCTGTCTCTCTGCGTGGCACTAGCAAGAGGACCAGCCCCCAGTCATAGCCTGTCTCTCTGCGTGGCACTAGCTAGAGGACCAGCCCCCAGTCATAGCCTGTCTCTCTGCGTGGCACTAGCTAGAGGACCAGCCCCCAGTCATAGCCTGTCTCTCTGCGTGGCACTAGCTAGAGGACCAGCCCCCAGTCATAGCCTGTCTCTCTGCGTGGCACTAGCTAGAGGACCAGCCCCCAGTCATAGCCTGTCTCTCTGCGTGGCACTAGCTAGAGGAGCAGCCCCCAGTCATAGCCTGTCTCTCTGCGTGGCACTAGCTAGAGGACCAGCCCCAGTCATAGCCTGTCTCTCTGCGTGGCACTAGCTAGAGGACCAGCCCCCAGTCATAGCCTGTCTCTCTGCGTGGCACTAGCTAGAGGACCAGCCCCCAGTCATAGCCTGTCTCTCTGCGTGGCACTAGCTAGAGGACCAGCCCCCAGTCATAGCCTGTCTCTCTGCGTGGCACTAGCTAGAGGACCAGCCCATGGCAGCCACATTGTGGTAAGGCCAGACCAGCCCTGCTTCCACAACATTGCCGGAAACTCATGCAAATAACTCTGGCATATTTGCAAACTAGTACTTCTGCAATTACACCCAGCTGGCCGCACAGATGGAGAGGAGAGAGCAAACACATCAAGTCAGTCTGTAAAGACCATGTGTTTTTTACCATACAGGAAATACAACACGTACTGTAGGGATAGGAACACTGTGGGTGTGAAACTGACTGATATCAGGCAGAATCCTGTAGCCTAATCATACGTAGATGACAAAGACAGGCCTAGACTAATATCATTTAAAAAGTCAATATTGGTCAATTTCCATTAACTCATTTTAACCAAAAAAAAACTACAGAAATGGCCAAGACAGCTAGGCCTACACACACAACAAATGCCAACAGTGGGTCCATTTAGGCCAAGGCTGCATTCGGTTCAACTGAGTTAGGAGCGCTTCATTCTTTCTGTCTAACCTACAACTTATAGAATTAGACTACTTTATGATTAGCATAACGTGTCATTACCTCACAGCTGCTGCCAAAGTCTTCATGAAGGAGAAGAAAAAGTCACAAGCTGATCAGTTATCCTGCTATGTTCCACATACACCATAACCAGTTCCCCCGTTTGTAGTTCCAACACGTCTTTGTTTTCCAGCTGGACTGAATGTTGTTGGGTACACATTGTGTGTCCACTCAGCACTTTAACAAATAGTTCAACTAGATACATTATTTTCCTTCACCTGATACCTAGAGATATGAGGCTTAGCCTAGGTCTATATGAACCTAGGTAGAATAGTACAACACACACACACCACTAAAAGACCCACGCTTATCCTGTGAAAGAACAGCTAGGTTGCACATTCACCCCCCCTTGCCTGTAGAAGCTAAACTGGGAGAAAAGTGAGTGAGTAAACTTGCAGTACTGGGGCCTAGCTGAGACAGGCCCTGGCTGCATCACAAATTAAACCCTATTCCCCTTGGTAGAAGTAGTGCAGCATAAAGGGAATAGGATTTTACACCTGCATTGCTTGCTGTTTGGGGTTTTAGGCTGGGTTTCTGTACAGCACTTTGAGATATCAGCTGATGTACGAAGGGCTATATAAATACATTTGATTTGATTTAGGATGTGCTTTGGGACGCAGACGCCGAGGCATAGTCAGCTCGGCCCAGAGACAGTCTATCTGCAGTCACGTGCTCCCCTGGTGGGCCTGCACTGTACGACACTGCCAGGCAGGGAGCGTGGGAGCTGATAGGGGGAGCATAGTAGACCCACCAGCCTCAATTGGCTGGCCACTCTCAGGACAATATCACACACTGAGGGAGGGGCGGCAGGGGAGTGAAAACTAAATTAAAACCAAAAACGGGGAGGGTAGTGGCTAGTGCGGAGCGATTAAACAACATGTTGGTCATTATTATTTTTTGACAAAGGTTCAATTATTTGAATTCCATTTTTTTCTTCCTGTGAGCTCAATGTGCAGTTTCTTTAGAGATCAATCAGATCAACCCAAACTGTGTGATTTAGTAGAGAGCCGTTTCCAACAGGCTAATATTCGACACAATTTAGAGCAGAAAATGTGTTAACTACACAATGACCAGAATGCATTGCGAGCCTGATGGAGAGCAGATGCTCCGCGAGGCATTTAAGATATTGATAGATGGTATTCAGCAGTAATATTAATATGCCTTATTTACTTCAAAGAACTAAAATGGTGATTTTGTCAGACAGCATCGGCAGCAGCTCTATAGAGATGAGATGACTTGGAGTAATAAAGTCATCAAATCAAACGTAATATACACTTTTGAAATATTTTATTCAAGTAATGTGAATAAATAGTTATTAATTGATAACCATAATTTAGTCACAGTCATCATGGAACTCTTATTGACAGTTTTATTCTGTGTTACAGCATTCAACCCACAATGAAGTGCATTTAATGTAAAAAATATAATACATTGAAACTGAAATCGGTGAATTTCTTCATAATCCAACCAGAACCAAACCGACCTAAAAAAGCACAAATAGCTCAGCACAAGTAGTTGTGTATAGAGGGTGAGAATGAGCCCAGTATCAGAGAAGAGAGAGAACAACCCCAACAGGTAATAACAGAGACGGGAGTTCAGCCAGGGGAACCTGGCTGGGGAAAACTAGGTTAGATATGAAGGAAAAGCAGCCGTGTGTGTGTGTGTGTGTGTGTGTGTGTGTGTGTGATATATATAAAACCGAGAGAGTCCTAGCCTAATTACAAAGAGTTGTGTGTTTGACAGGTCACATGTACTAGGCTGGCATGATCAGCAGTGGGATAGGTGCCAGTGAGAAAGACTGCCTGGAAGACAAAACCACAGGAAAGACCTACTTCAATGGAACACTAATAGACTAACAATTAAGCAATTAGGCAGAAGAGGCCGGTGCTGTATCAGGATTACAGTCACAGGTAAGAGGCGGCGCTGTATCAGGATTACAGTCACAGGTAAGAGGCGGCGCTGTATCAGGATTACAGTCACAGGTAAGAGGCGGTGCTGTATCAGGATTACAGTCACAGGTAAGAGGCGGTGCTGTATCAGGATTACAGTCACAGGTAAGAGGCGGTGCTGTATCAGGATTACAGTCACAGGTAAGAGGCGGTGCTGTATCAGGATTACAGTCACAGGTAAGAGGCGGTGCTGTATCAGGATTACAGTCACAGGTAAGAGGCGGTGCTGTATCAGGATTACAGTCACAGGTAAGAGGCGGTGCTGTATCAGGATTACAGTCACAGGTAAGAGGCGGTGCTGTATCAGGATTACAGTCACAGGTAAGAGGCGGTGCTGTATCAGGATTACAGTCACAGGTAAGAGGCGGTGCTGTATCAGGATTACAGTCACAGGTAAATGGCGGTGCTGTATCAGGATTACAGTCACAGGTAAATGGCGTTGATCGGCACGACGCGATAGCATTTACCCATGACTGTATTCATGATGCAGCACTGTTTCGCATGCCTTTTTGCTTTTGTACCAACCTACTCAAATAACAATGAAATACACATTTTCATTCAAACCAAGTCAATTCAAACGATTTCATTCTTCCATCAGAAGATATAGTCCAGACAAAAAGCTGGTTATTAGTTATTTTGGTCATGTTGCTACAGGCGCGACAAAATCATTCATTATTTTTGCATAGTTGCTATGCAAAAGAACTGGTCGTCCATTCTAAACAAAATGGTTGTTACTTGCTAGCTAGCCAGCCAACTTCCACTAACGCAGTCATGTCAAACACTGAACCTGGAATGACACCTTACTAGCTGCAGTTCTGAGTTTTCGCCCCTATTGGCATTTACTTGGATATATCCATGATAATGGTGATGATGCGTGATTTCGACTGGCTCAGACATTTTTTTCTAGGCACCGTTCACTCCATGTATGGTACCACAGAGATAGAAATTCAAACGTGAAACATTGATTCCGAGGTCAGGCAGGCAGACAGCGAGGCTAATACTAACCCCGCTGTACCACACTAAATGCTAGGCTTATACTAACCCCGCTGTACCACACTAAATGCTAGGCTTATACTAACCCCGCTGTACCACACTAAATGCTAGGCTTATACTAACCCCGCTGTACCACACTAAATGCTAGGCTTATACTAACCCCGCTGTACCACACTAAATGCTAGGCTTATACTAACCCCACTGTACCACACTACATGCTAGGCTAATACTAACCCCACTGTACCACACTAAATGCTAGGCTAATACTAACCCCACTGTACCACACTAAATGCTAGGCTAATACTAACCCCACTGTACCACACTAAATGCTAGGCTAATACTAACCCCGCTGTACCACACTAAATGCTAGGCTGGAAGCAAGGGGAAATAATGAGTGAGAGGAGATGTATACACGAGAGATGATTCAGACAACATGAATAGGATATTGTGAAGAGGCGCAGTGATCATTTTCAGATGGAACTGTTAGCAGGCATAGGTGTCTGTGACAGCCAACACAGCACGACTTGGAACATTGCTCATCCAAATCAGCTTCCAGGACACTGCTGTTGACATCTCTTACGTATTCTCTACGTGAAAGGGATAAATGCTGTGGGATTTCAAGCTACAATATGCTAGGCTATAGCCTAGCTAACATCTATGAGGAGTGAAACACAAACCACCTGAGATTACCATGTCAACCCTCCTCTCTACCCCTCAGACATCCCTGAACAGGGAGAAACATATGGGATCAGTAGGGGTTTTGAATAACTAATATATCCACCACAGTGCCCCAATCCCCTTCCTCAGATCCCCCATATCTTTACTACAAATCCAGCTGAGCCACTGGCACGGACCCAAGTCCCAAAAGGCACCCTATTCCCTACATTGTACACTACTTTTGACCAGGTTCCTATGGTGGCTGTGCTGTGCTGAAGATTTAGGCAAGAGGAATCTGCTGGAACATGGGTTTAGGTCACGATAACATTGTGGGTCTAAGTAGGTATTCTAGCAGTGAATAGTGTTGGACCAGTAACGGAAAGCTGGCTGGTTCAAACACACAAGCAGACTAGGTGAAACATCTGTTGATGTGCCTTTGAGCAAGGCACTTGACTGATTGCTCTTGTAGGGCATTAGCGAAAAATGAGGAAAATGTAAATAACATGGGTAACTAGGTAGGTCAGCAGACAAATCTTACAGAAACCAAAGGCAACAGGAAAGGCTTATGTATTCAGATACTGAAATAGCACTACGCATTTGTTGACTTTCAAATGAATACAAACTAGCACTACTAGATAGTTATGGGGGAGAAAAAAACAAAATCGATAGTCATGTGACCCGTTTCAGGAAACTAGGCATATGTCGCGGGTCACTAGTTCAAAGGAGAACTGTTTGAAAGTAACTTTATTTGCAAAGTGAGTTTTTTTGGGCAGAAATGCCTTCTCGTACATGTGAACTTTAATGTGCCTAATTAACAAACGTGTATGCCATCCGTAAATATGAATAGCATTGTTAAATTATGAGCCTATTTGGTTAATCAACAAAGTGAGCAACCTTCCCTCTAGCCATGATTGGCTGAGCGGGCTGGACATGCCGAGAGATGAGTTTGTATTGGTCTGCCCTATAGCGCGCTTCTGTCTACTTGAGCTGGTCAGTATGTGTAGGTAATCCCGTCTAAAAATAAAGTATTGCGTAGTAAAACTTAAGACTCCACTATGCAAGCATCCATTTCAATAGAACGTCACTGCAACAACTGTTTCAGAGCGCTCTCGTCTGAGTGTGCCAGAGCGCAGAACAACTGATGAATTTACCAACGCTCAACACCCGTTAAATATGGCCGGTGATAGTTATGGTCAGCAAACAAAGCGTAATTAAAATTGTTGCCTGGAGCACACAGTCACCAACGCTCTGGAGAACATGAAAAACAGCCTAACCAGCTCTGCTAGGGCGAGTAAAATGGTCAGAGTTTGGGTGGGGGCTGAAACTTAAGAGGATTCTTATGGCAATGCACACGGTCAGTGTGAACCAGAGTGGCTTGACACAACGGGCCAAACAAGCTGTACCAACAAAATGGAAACGACACAGGATGTCTTATTTAACAAAAGGGGTTGCAGTCTACCATCCATGTTTACGGGTAAGAGTCTAGCTACAGTTTTAGATATTATACGGGTCTAATTTTCAGAAAGTTAACGTTTACTGTTAGATAGCTAGCTGACATTACATGTATGATCTGTGTGTAGTAATGTTACCTCAGAATTCCATTTCGCATTGCTAGTTGGAGCCTAATGTTAGCTAGCTAACATTGAACCTTTTTGGTTAACTTATGACAAACGGTTTGTATTGCTAGTACGCTATGGTTCATTGTTTAGCTAGCTAGCTACATGTCTAAACAAAATAACCCAAGTTAGCTAGCTTAGCTGATGACCCATTAGGTTAGCCATAATTACTGTCAGACACACCTGGCTATCTATTGCATAATAATGCTAAAATATTTGTATCTGAAATGTGTCTTTCAGCAGCAGTAGAACACACCTGTCTCTCCTCCACCAGTCATACAAGGAGAATGGACTAATGCCTCCAATCAGAAAGACCTGTAGAACACGCCCGTCTCTCCTCCACCAGTCATACAAGGAGAATGGACTATTGTCTCCAATCAGAAAGACCTATAGAACACACCATCTCTCCTCCACCAGTCATACAAGGATAATGGACTAATGCCTCCAATCAGAAAGACCTGTAGAACACGTCTGTCTCTCCTCCACCAGTCATACAAGGAGAATGGACTAATGCCTCCAATCAGAAAGACCTGTAGAACACGCCCGTCTCTCCTCCACCAGTCATACAAGGAGAATGGACTAATGTCTCCAATCAGAAAGACCTGTAGAACACGCCTGTGTCTCCTCCACCAGTCATACAAGGAGAATGGTCTAATGTCTCCAATCAGAAAGACCTGTAGAACACGCCTGTCTCTCCTCCACCAGTCATACAAGGAGAATGGTCTAATGCCTCCCACCAAAAAGAGAGCTGGCCCAATCAAGCACAGATTACACCTGAAGTATGAGAATTTGTAGTGAGTGGTGAACTTCAAGAACTACACAGAGGATAACCTCTTAGTCCGCCCCATCCCGCATGCGGTATCGTTACTACAGCCTCAAGCTCATTAGCATAACGCAACGTTAGCGATTTTTAAAAATCGCAAATGAAACGAAATAAATATGCCTGTTCTCAAGCTTATCCTTTTCTTAACAATCCTGTCGTCTCAGATTTTCAAAATATGCTTTAGAACCAGAGAAAATCACTAATTTGTGTAAGAGTGGTGATAGCTAGCTTAGCGTTAGCATTAGCATTTAGCACGCAACATATTCACAAAAACCAGCCAAGGAATCAAATAAAATAATTTACCTTTGAAGAACTTCAGATGTTTCAATGAGGAGACTCTCAGTTACATAGCAGATGTCCAGTTTTTCCTGAAAGATTCTTGTGTAGGACACATCGTTCCCTTTTGTTACTATGCATATGGCTACCGAAACTAACCGAAAATTCAGTCACCTACATGTCGAACTTTTTTCCGAATTAACTCCATAATATTGACTGAAACATGGAAAACGTTGTTTGAATCAATCCTGAAGGTGGTTTGTCATATTTCTCTCCATTGAAAGCACCGTCCTTGTAGCCTGGTTTGTTCTGAGATTTGAATGGAAAAATACCGGGACCTGACTTTTGCGCACCAATTGCCACGCAGCCACCTAGCGGGACACCTGGTAAATGTAGTCTCTTATGGTCAATCTTCCAATGATATGCCTACAAATAAGTCACAATGCTGCAGAGACCTTGGGGAAACAAGAGAAAGAGTCCGTTGATTCCTGTCGCATTCACAGCCATATAAGGCGATCATGGAAAACGTAGCCTCAGAAATCCTGTGCATTTCCTGGTCGGTCATACATCTTGGTTTTGCCCGAAACATTTGTTCTAAGGGACTCACAGTGAAAATCTTTGCATTTCTGGAAACGTAAGACTGTCTTCTTTCCAAAGCTATCAATTCCAAGCATATTCGAGCATCTTTTCGTGACAAAATATTGCGCTTAAAACGGGCACGTCTTTTTATCCAAAAATGAAATACTGCCCCTATAGGACTAACAGGATAATGCAATAGTGTTACCAGGACACCACCCAGGAGAAACACCTTGGTGGAAAGCTGCTGCCATCCCATGTGACAAAAACAGCAGTGTGGCATGTCTACAAGGAATCAATGACAACACTTGGTATGATTATTTAATTGATGTCTAACATGATTGGCACTACGTTTATTGACCTCAAAGTATTTCTGTATTTTCCAGAGGTAAGTGTAGTCGGGCTGTCTTCCTTCAGGAACCTGTGGAGAAATGTGCTGCCCCACATCTAAAGCACTAAGCCCAGGACAGACCTGTGCTGGCAGTGCCAGAGGAACAATGATCTGCCAGGAGCTGTTAAGTCAGCCAAGCTGAAGGAAGCATATCCTGCTTGTTCAGAGTTAGTGGTCTGTCTACCAAAAGATGGTTGCTGACTGCAAGACCACCTGACAAGACCTGTAGTCTTGAACCAGCAGGCAGACATCAGGATACATGACAACTTTGACTTGACTACTTTGACTACTCAACAAGTCAGCAACATGTCCTCCTTTATACGGATTAAGGACATCGATATTCACTCAAAAAATATATAGCCAGGTCCCAATCTATTTTTTTAACTCCTCGCAAATGTGGCTTGTTTGGTGTCTGCTGTGAAGGAATACCACAACAAGTCAACTGCATATCATCCAGAAAAGGCAGCAGCGCAGTCATCAACTACATGCACCATTTCTTCAACTACGGAGTTGGGGAAACGCATGTGGACCGGAATTATGATAACTGCAGTGGCAAAAACAAGTTTGTGCTCTGGTATTGTGCCTGGTGGCCAATGGACGAGCTCCACCACAGTCTGGACCTTCACTTCCTGATCACAAGACACACCAAGTTTGCCCCTCACTGGTGCTTCGGCCTCATCAAGGAGAGCTTCAGAAAGACCAGAGTGAACACTGTCTGAGATGGCTGGTGTTGTGAAGGACAGCACTGTGACAGGGGTCAAAATCTCTCAGCTGGTTGGACTGGAGGATGATACGGTGCTGGTGGAAAGATATGGCTGGCAACAACACCTGACTCAATACTTTAATTCATTTAATGTTGTAATGTCTTCAATTTATTTGGTTATTTCCTGTTTTACATCGGCGATGCTCTGGAGCCTGGTGTTGTTGTCACCAAGGAGCGTTCAGACTCCGTCAGGACCAGGTTTCAGCTGCTGACATCCTTCCTCCCAGAGATGGTCTGCCTGTACAAGCACCACCTGTACTGGACACAGCTAGACAATCTTAAGTTTGAGTTTTGTGACGAAGAGACTGTGGACATCACATGCTAAGTCAATGGCAGGACAGAAACAGGCCCTCTGAATATAGATTTGCTTGTTCACGCGTGGCTCGTACAGACCAGTTCTCAGCACTCTGTAGTGCCTCTATTCACATAACTCTCTCCTAACACACGCAGTAAGTTGCTGCTGCTACTAATGTATTTTTAACCCGCTGCTCAGCCACTTGATACCCCTGATTGTATGCATACAGCTACAGTACCAGGCAAAGGTTGACATCTACTCATTCAAGGGTTTCTTTAGTTTGACTATTTTCTACATTGTAGAATAATAGTGAAGACATCAAAACTATGAAATAACACATGGAATCATGTCGTAACCCAAAAAAAGCGTTAACAAATCAAAATATTTTGTATTTGAGATTCTTTAAAGTAGCTACCCTTTGCCTTTGACAGCTTGGCACACTCTTGGCATTCTCTCAAATAGCTTCATGAGGTAGTCACCTGGAATGCATTTCAATTAAAAGGTGTGTCTTGTTAAGTTAATTTGTGGAATTTATTTCCTCCTTAATGCGTTTGAGCCAATCAGTTGTGTTGTGACATGGTAGGGGTGGTATACAGAAGCCCTATTTGGTAAAATACCAAGTCCATATTATGGCAAGAACAGCTCAAATAAGCAAAGAGAAACGACAGTCGTTCCTTTCTTTAAGACATGAAGGTTAGTCAATCTGGAAAATGTCAAGAACTTTCAAAGTATTTTCAAGTGCAGTCGCAAAAAACCATCAAGAGCTATGATGAAACTGGCTCTCATGTAGACCGCCACAGGAAAGGAAGACCTAGAGTTACCTCTGCTGCAGAGGACAGGTTGGTAACTCATAGTTACCAACCTCAGAAATTGCAGCTCAAATAAATACATCAGAGTTCAAGAAAGACACTTCTCAACATCAACTGTTCAGAGAAGAATGTGTGAATCAGGCCTTCATGGTCTAATTTCTACAAAACAACCACTACTACAGGACACCAATAATAATAAGAGACTTGCTTGGGAAAAGCAGAGTGAAGGAAAAGCAGCCAACAAGTGCTCAGCATATGTGGGAACTCCTTCAAGACTGTTGGAAAAGCATTCCATGTGAAGCAGACAGAGAATGCCAAGAGTGTGCAAAGCTGTCAAGGCAAAGGGTGACTACTTTGAACAACCTCAAATATTTACCACATGACCTCACATGTGAATCCTTAAAGAGGTGGGTGGGGCTGGCTTAGGTGGGCTGGCTGAATTACTTTCCCATTGTTCCTCATATGCAGTGTATGATAAACCATTTAGTAGCTCTGTCTCTGCTTTCATCCAATATAATAAAAAGCAATTAAAAATGTTGCAACATAAGATCAAATCAAGGTGGTTGGTCACATAATCGGGATATTTTTGATGTTTAATCATATAGTTAACAAACATCGCTATATTTTTGCGCCAAAACTCCAGTATTTTGAATTCATAGGTCGTCAATTTGTTTTCAGCACCCCCCACCACTGATCAAAAATTGTTCTCGAATGGCTCTTTCATCCATCTGCAGCAGACATCTGGTGAGAAATATGTTTGAAAGATCAAATAGCAATACAATCGCAGTATGGTGATAATATCATCAAGTCCCTGGCAACTACCAGCCCTACTATTAGACCACTTCATCCCACAGGCAAGTGTCAGAAATGCACCAGGCCCAGTCTTGGGGAATGAGGAAGTGTCTGGGGTAGTGATATTCTGCAGTTCTGTCTAGTTCTCTGTCGGGCTGGTTAGAACAAGTGGCCTGGCTGACGAGCTAGGGAGGGAGCCCTGGCCTGGTTAGAACGGATCCTGGCTGGCTGGAGAGGGAGCCCTGGCCTGGTTAGAACACACCCTGGCTGGCTGGCAGGGGAGCCCTGGCATGGTTAGAACGAGTCCTGGTGGCCTGGCTGACTAGCTGGGGAGCGAGACCTGGCCCTGTTAGAATGGATCCTGGCTGGCTGGCGAGGGAGAGTTGGCCTGGTTAAAACGAGTCCTGGCTGGCAGGGGAGGGAGCGCTGGACTGGGAAAAGGAGAAAACGGCAAAAGGGAGGTAAGTGTCCTGCCAACTCACTATGCCCACACTACTTTATTTACATCCACAGTGGAGAAATGAAGACCTAGGCCAAAATGTTTAAGGTCACACAAATGCCTGGCCATCGTGGAAGCAAAAACAGTCATCTCTAACACAGAACTTGCTCTTAATTAACAGCTGACACAGCTGTACCTTAGTAACAGCTTGACAGCCAAATCAACCACCACTAGAAAGCGCACACAGATACACATTAAAACAGGGATAGTTTGTTCACCACATGCCCTCTATACATGCTACATCCTTAGACCTCACGAAACATACCACGTTTGCAACTGCTACGTTTGCAACTGCAGATCTTATCTCCTCCAACCCCCAGCTAACACATACCACTAACTCACCACAAGCACATGGGATGACTATCCCCCCCCCCCAGGCGGTGTATGTAACCCTTCACTGCAGCCAAGGTGACAAGGAGCATTCTCCTGGAGTGCTCTGATAGGACTACAGTAGATCGAGGCCTCCACGGGGATCCTGCAAGGTCTGGGGGACAGTATGAAAATGTATCTGCTCTGGATAATATCTGCTAACTGACTAAATTGTTATTTTTTATGTAATTTTGTTTAACAAGCAGCAACTAGCTGGGCCTTCAGAACGGCACAGGTTCTTCGTAATGATTAAGCGCCAAAACAGAATAAAAAAAGGGACTGGAACAAGCAGGGATTAGACAACCTGCTAATTTTCATTTGTAAAACGTTTTCATACAGCGTGCCTAGTGAATAGGCTACAACCCAAGGCTGGAGGACACAGACAGGTAGGGTGCACTTCATTCCAATGGAATTCTACTCCTACAGTATCTGTGTAGTCAACATACTCTTGCCATTTTACACAAGATGGGAGCGAGCGAGATAGGAATGAGAGAGAAATAAACTTCAAAAGAAAAAGGGAACACAAGAAGGAACAAGATTGCTCAAAAGAGCATTGGCACAAGACCGAGAAAGATGCTGCAAACGAGTGCACAGGAGACAGATGGCAAATAACACGAGAGACAGACTGATACGGCAGTGGTTCACACCAAAGTTATTATACAACAAAAACTATACTGAAACTATTATCTTGACTCAAATCTAATGGGGTTTAATCTGTTTTTTTCTTCTAATGGGGTTTTAAAATCTTCTGAATCAGGTGGGTCACATTGAGATTAAGTTATAAAGACAAAGGTAAACTCAGCGAGAAGACGTTGCCACGAACAGCAGTGCAGATACTGAGTGGTAAGACTAAAACACCTGACAGTAGACAGGAAGTCGTGGAGAGAAGTCGGGAGAGGTGCATCTGCTACAGCCAAAAGGCAGACACGAATGTGGTTTTCAACAGCAAGGCTCAGATCAGCATTGCAGTGTTGACATTGTATGTAAAAATGCTTTCTTTATAACGTTGAAATAAACACCCATATCACACCCACAAACGGGAATCATAATATAATATTCTGTGTTGTACAGTCAATTAGTGAGAGAGCCTCAAATATGACATTTATTTGTATATAGCCACTGTATACATAAATCGCAGCAAGTTGGTTCCTGTTTCAGTCATGTCTTTGCTCAGTCGACTGCAGCCAAAACTCAACACGAGTGAGGGACAAATGCCACTACTGGGTCAAAAGAGCGGAAAAAGAACTATGCTTCATAAAGACAAGGTTTTTGTTCCGGCTGGGCTGAGAGTCCAGAGAGGAGCAGAGCGGGGTGGAACGTGAGCAGGCAGGCGTGTTGACATGTCACCACGGGGAAATGCAAACACTTGCAGGAAGTTGTACTATTGACTGCCCCACCCCCTGCCTTCCTGGAAGCATTTAGGATCAACCAAGGACTGCACACATCCTCCGGTTTCACTCCCTCCCGCCAAACCTTTTTCTGTTTCCTCCCTCACTCCACTCATGACAGTGAGGGAATAAGAAAGGAGACATGTCAGAACATGAGCAGGACTGCCCACCCCACAACACACCTGCAGCAGCACACAGGCTGAGAGAGAAACTACTAACTGTCGCACTAGTCTAGCAACGCCTCCGAATGAAGTCAACAGATTGGACGTTGAGGATTAGCATACAGGTGTCTCCGGCTGAAAGCGATAGTGGTGTGACTGAATAATAGGAATTTTGAGGGGGCCTCTTGTTTTGTTTATTGAATTCCTCTGTGACAGAGAATGTAGGCTGGTTCTTAGAACAAAGTAGCCACTGCCGGGTTGGTAGCAAAAACATTCTAGCAGCTTTAGCTAATTGGGCTAACAGTCCCGAGACATGCAAGACACCCGGTTCAAACCCAGTCATTCACAAGAGCAAAATTAAATAGTGAGTGGAACAGCCATCCTTAGAAGTGCTATGACAGGGATATTCAACTGTATTGTTAAGGGGCCGAGTTACGTTTTTGACACACTCCCTTCTGACGTGTCCCTTCTAACATAAGAGGGGAACAGAAGGCACGACCACGTTAAGGAGTCTTCACTGTCAGAAATAGAGTCACAATAGCTTATCGCCCAAACGGCAGAGCCAAATTCATATGAAGAAAATATATCTCAGCATACAACATTTGCTTCAGAAACCGGCAGAAACATTTTTAAACAAATTGAGTGTTTGATTATATCGGTTCTCTTCTACCATTTCTTGCTGGCAAAGTACCCAGATGTCGTCTCTGGTTTTGAAACTGAATTGAGGGAACTGAAATTGGAAAACAATCTGAGAAGTTGAAATGAGTGTCTGTATCAAGTTTGCAAACTATGAATGCAATATTTAAAATACTGACATTGAATATATAAATATTAAACTAAATTAAACTGAATGCAATATTCATTCAATTAACTTTCAAATCATGAAATACAAGTTCAATTTAGGAATTCAATGATTCAATTTGTGCAGTACAAACTCCTAAATGCTAATAAAAGCATTGAAATTGCTACACTGAAATTCTGCAACTATAACAAGCAACCTAAGAAATATGCTCTACCCTCTTGTGACGTTGATTCAGTGACTTTTCATGAAGTGGCATTTTCTATATATTTAGGAACAAAAGACAATTATCAAAAACAAAGACCTACCTGGCTCGTACTTTGTGGTGGCAGTGTAACCATCTACCACGTTGTCCTTCAAAACTGGGGATTTCACCGCGCAACACCTGTTTCCACGGTGATGTTGTAGCCTATACCCTTATCATAACCTCTATGTCTACGGTTAGACCTCTGTTAGCCATTGTCGCACGTGCTGGGCCATCGTCGCACGTGCTGGGCCATCGTCGCACGTGCTGACGTGCTAGGCTATCCAGGGACAGTGAACTTGGCAACGTGTCATAACCTCACGTTTGCAGAGGGAACATAAACTCTACGCATGGACAAATTAGAACATTTTAGCAACACATAAATAACGGACAGTTCACGGCTCCACACACTCAAATGCATGAATGGCTGGTAGCCTTATGTCACATGCTGACTAGACCGGACATGTTGACACGCATGTTGATTTTGACCATCCACACCAGATGTGATCAGGACCAAAAACTATGAACCAACTA
>NW_027039197.1:7908-45408 GCF_034236695.1 Oncorhynchus nerka | reverse complement strand
ACAACAACAACCGCCACAATAAGCTTCTCAATAAGCGGTTTCTTATAGCGTAGTGAGAGACTACTGTGTGTCAGTGCCCTTTACAGTGCATTCAGACCCCTTCACTTTTCTCCACATTTTGTTACATTACTGCCTTTATTCTAAAATTGATTACATAACTTTTTTCGTCATCAATCCACACACACAACTCCATAATGACAAAGTGAAAACAGGCTTTTAGAATTTTTTGTAAATGTACTAAAAATTCAAAACAGAAATACCTTATTTATATAAGTATTCAGACCCTTTGTTATGAGATTTGAAATTGAGTTCAGGTGCATCCTGTTAACATTGATCATCCTTGAGATGTTTCTACAACTTGATTGTGCTTAAATTCAATTGATTGGACATGATGTGGAAAGGCACACACCTGTCTATATAAGGTCCCACAGTTGCCAGTACACTTCAGAGCAAAAACCAAGCCATGAGGTAGAAGGAATTGTCCGTAGAGCTCTGAGACAGGATTGTGTCGAGGCACAAATCTGGAGAAGGGTACCAAAACATTTATGCATCATTGAAGGTCCCCAAGAACACAGTGGCCTCCATCATTCTTAAATGGAAGAAGTTTGGAACCACCAAGACTCTTCCTAGAGCTGGCCGCCTGGCCAAACTGAGCAATCGGGGGAGAAGGGCCTTGGTCAGGGAGGTGACTAAGAACCTGATGGTCACTCTGACAGAGCTCCAGAGCTCATCTGTGGAGATTGGAGAACCTTCCAGAAGGACAACCATCTCTGCAGCACTCCACCAATCAGGCCTTTATGGTAGAGTGGCCAGACAGAATCCACTCGTCAGTGAAAGGCACATGACAGCCTGCTTGGAGTTTCTAAAAGGCACCTAAAGGACTCTCAGATCATGAGAAACAAGATTCTCTGGTCTGAATGCAAAGCGTCACGTCTGGAGGGAACCTGGCACCATCCCTACGGTGAAGCATGGTGGTGGCAGCATCATGATGTGGGGATGTTTTTCAGCGGCAGGGACTGGGAGACTAGTCAGGATCGAGGGAAAGATGAACGGAGCAAAGTACAGAGAGATCATTGATGAAAACCTGCTACAGATCGCTCAGGACCTCAGACTGGGGCGAAGGTTCACTTTCCTGCAGGACCATGGCCCTAAGCACACAGCCAAGACAACGTAGGAGTGGCTTCGGGACAAGTCTCTGAATGTCCTTAAGCTGTGCAGTGACACTCCCCATTCAACCTGACAGAGCTTGAGAGGATCTACAGAGAAGAATGGGAGAAACTCCCCAAATACAGGTGTGCCAAGCGTCATACCCAAGAAGACTCAAGGCTGTAATCGCTGCCAAAGGTGCTCTAACAAAGTACAGAGTAAAGGGTTTGAACACTTATGTAAATTAGATATTTTAGTTGGTATTTTTTTAATACATTTTTTTAAAAATGGAAAAACCTGTTTTTGCTTTGACATTATAGGGTATTATGATGTCATTAGGGGGTATTATGATGTCATTATGGGGTATTGTGATGTCATTATGGGGTATTGTGATGTCATTATGGGGTATTGTGTGTAGATTGATGAGAAGAAAAAATATATATTTTAGAATAAGGCTGTAACGTAACAAAATGTGGAAAAAGTCAAGGGGTCTGAATACTTTCCGAATGCACTGTGTGTGTCAGATCTGACATTTTTTTGTTTGTATATTTCTTACTCCTCAGTTGCAGGCTGTGTGTTTGGTGTGTACCATTTGTTTTACAGGTAGCCTACAGTACCTGCCTTTTTTCTGAAATCTTTCTCGTCCTCATTCTGCCTCTGTTCATACCTTTGCCCCAGAGTTTTACCCGTTCCATTGACAGGAAAACTCCTGGCCATATTACAGTACGGACAGGACTAGCCACGTCACTCCCATCTGAAGTATCTATGTCACTGTGTCACATTATTTCCTATTAAGTTATAGTTTAAGGCAGAGAAGTTATAGTTTAAGGTAGAGAAGTCTATTAAGTTATAGTTTAAGGTAGAGAAGTCTATTAAGTTATAGTTTAAGGTAGAGAAGTCTATTAAGTTATAGTTTAAGGTAGAGAAGTCTATTACGTTATAGTTTAAGGCAGAGAAGTTATAGTTTAAGGTAGAGAAGTCTATTAAGTTATAGTTTAAGGTAGAGAAGTCTATTAAGTTATAGTTTAAGGCAGAGAAGTTATAGTTTAAGGTAGAGAAGTCTATTAAGTTATAGTTTAAGGTAGAGAAGTCTATTAAGTTATAGTTTAAGGTAGAGAAGTCTATTAAGTTATAGTTTAAGGTAGAGAAGTTATAGTTTAAGGTAGAGAAGTCTATTAAGTTATAGTTTAAGGTAGAGAAGTCTATTAAGTTATAGTTTAAGGTAGAGAAGTCTATTACGTTATAGTTTAAGGTAGAGAAGTCTATTAAGTTATAGTTTAAGGTAGAGAAGTCTATTAAGTTATAGTTTAAGGTAGAGAAGTCTATTAAGTTATAGTTTAAGGTAGAGAAGTCTATTAAGTTATAGTTTAAGGTAGAAAAGTCTATTAAGTTATAGTTTAAGGTAGAGAAGTTATAGTTTAAGGTAGAGAAGTCTATTAAGTTATAGTTTAAGGTAGAGAAGTCTATTAAGTTATAGTTTAAGGTAGAGAAGTCTATTAAGTTATAGTTTAAGGTAGAGAAGTCGTCTCATGAGGATTTTCATTGATGTTGTTGTACTTTTTTTTTATCTTCATTTAAACAAAATGGTTTTACTTCACTGTGTAATTGTTTAATTTATGCAGATATTCACAACCCTTTACCACAACGACCATAGTGTGATTGACTGGCTAGAGAACCAACCCAACCCTGCTATAATTCTAAGCGTTCCTAGGTGTTACCCTCTGGGAGCTGGTAACTCAGTCTGTAACTCAGTCTGTATCTCAGTCTGTATCTCAGTCTGTAACTCAGTCTGTAACTCGGTCTGTAACTCAGTCTGTAACTCAGTCTGTATCTCAGTCTGTAACTCAGTCTGTAACTCAGTCTGTAACTCAGTCTGTATCTCAGTCTGTATCTCAGTCTGTAACTCAGTCTGTATCTCAGTCTGTAACTCAGTCTGTATCTCAGTCTGTATCTCAGTCTGTAACTCGGTCTGTAACTCAGTCTGTAACTCGGTCTGTAACTCGGTCTGTAACTCGGTCTGTAACTCGGTCTGTAACTCGGTCTGTATCTCAGTCTGTAACTCGGTCTGTATCTCAGTCTGTAACTCGGTCTGTAACTCGGTCTGTATCTCAGTCTGTATCTCAGTCTGTAACTCAGTCTGTAACTCAGTCTGTAACTCAGTCTGTAACTCAGTCTGTAACTCAGTCTGTAACTCAGTCTTCCCACTGGGCACGGACGTCAATTCAACGTCTATTCCACGTTGATTTGACGTCATTTCATTGAAATGATGTGGAAACAACGTTGATTCAACCAGTGGGTTCTTTTAGACAGAACCAAACAAATACTAGTGTGTTTTGCGGTTGGTTCTGTTTGATTCTGTTGGTTCTGTGTGTTTCTGGTTGGTTCTGTTGGTTCTGTGTGGTTGGTTCTGTTGGTTCTGTTTGATTCTGTGTGTTTCTGGTTGGTTCTGTTGGTTCTGTGTGGTTGGTTCTGTTGGTTCTGTTTGATTCTGTGTGTTTCTGGTTGGTTCTGTTGGTTCTGTGTGGTTGGTTCTGTTGGTTCTGTTTGATTCTGTGTGTTTCTGGTTGGTTCTGTTGGTTCTGTGTGGTTGGTTCTGTTTGATTCTGTTGGTTCTGTGTGTTTCTGGTTGGTTCTGTTGGTTCTGTGTGGTTGGTTCTGTTGGTTCTGTTTGATTCTGTGTGTTTCTGGTTGGTTCTGTTGGTTCTGTGCTTGTTACTTCAAATGGACTTGGGGATATTTAAAATATCATGTAACCAGTGAACTGGACACTAAAACCATGCTGTTCTGATTAAATGTATGTTACGCCTTTCACCTGAAACGCGATGTATACACACCCTGCAATAAAACGACATTGTTCAGTAAAATGTGTGTGTGTGTAATAAATTATAATTATAAGGTACAGTTTCACACGTGTACAAGTGTGTATTAGACACGTGAGAAATGGAAATGTGTTTGATATCCAAACTCCCATCTTGAAGAGTAGGGTCGCGGCCAGGGGAGTGGGGTCGCGGCCAGGGGAGTGGGGTCGCGGCCAGGGGAGTGGGGTCGCTGCCAGGGGAGTGGGGTCGCGGCCAGGGGAGTGGGGTCGCGGCCAGGGGAGTGGGGTCGCGGCCAGGAGAGTGGGGTCGCGGCCAGGAGAGTGGGGTCGCGGCCAGGGGAGTGGGGTCGCGGCCAGGAGAGTGGGGTCGCGGCCAGGAGAGTGGGGTCGCGGCCAGGGGAGTGGGGTCACGGCCAGGGGAGTGGGGTCACGGCCAGGGGAGTGGGGTAGCAGCCAGGGGAGTGGGGTCACGGCCAGGGGAGTGGGGTCACGGCCAGGGGAGTGGGGTAGCGGCCAGGGGAGTGGGGTCACAGCCAGGGGAGTGGGATCACAGCCAGGGGTCACAGCCAGGGGAGTGGGGTCGGGAGTGGGGTCGGCCAGGGGAGTGGGGTCGCGGCCAGGGGAGTGGGGTCGCGGCCAGGGGAGTGGGGTCGCGGCCAGGGGAGTGGGGTCGCGGCCAGGGGAGTGGGATCGCGGCCAGGGGAGTGGGGTAGGGAGTGGGGTCGGCCAGGGGAGTGGGGTCGCGGCCAGGGGAGTGGGGTCGCGGCCAGGGGGTGGGGTCCGGCCAGGGAGTGGGGTCGCGGCCAGGGGAGTGGGGTCGCGGCCAGGGGAGTGGGGTCGCGGCCAGGGGAGAGTGGGGGGGAGTGGGGTCGCGGCCAGGGGAGTGGGGTCGCGGCCAGGGGAGTGGGGTCGCGGCCAGAGTGGGGTCGCGGCCAGGGGAGTGGGGTCGCCAGGGAGTGGGGTCCAGGGGAGTGGGGTAGCGGCCAGGGGAGTGGGGTCACGGCCAGGGGAGTGGGGTCACGGCCAGGGGAGTGGGGTCACGGCCAGGGGAGTGGGGTAGCGGCCAGGGGAGTGGGGTCACAGCCAGGGGAGTGGGATCACAGCCAGGGGTCACAGCCAGGGGAGTGGGATCACGGCCAGGAGAGTGGGGTCACGGCCAGGAGAGTGGGGTCACGGCCAGGAGAGTGGGGTCACGGCCAGGGGAGTGGGGTCACGGCCAGGAGAGTGGGGTCACGACCAGGGTATCAACCATTATCAACAGCAACCCTGGACCAATTAGGGTTAAGTGCCATGCAACAGATTATTTATCTTGTCGGCACGGGGAGTCGAACTAGCAATCTTTCTGTTACTAGACCCAACGTTCTAACCACTTGGCTACCTGCCCTGTGTGTGGACGTGCTTATAGGTGAGTACATTTATGCTGTAGCCTACATCAGTTGTTGATATATAAGACCCAGTAAAACAGGATTGTCATAACTCACACATTTAAGGTGATCGATATTTGATATTTTGTCATTGCTGGATTGCTGATTTTATTCAGAGATCAGCATTGGTTGTCGGGTTGAGGATGTTGCTGGTTAAACGAGGGAGAAATACACATCTTCGAGCTAATTGACTGTGAACCCTCCTACTGTTGTGCGTTCAAACCACAAAGGAAGTTAGTTAGCCTAATGTCCTGCAGATGTCGCTGTGAGTAAAGGAAGAATAGTTTCAGAATTTCCCCCCCACACTAAACAACGGAGCCATCTAACTATTTTAAGTAAGTAAAATACGTTGGATCAACAACAAAAAATGAACGACAGGTTTGATGGAAACGGAAAATGTTTCGGGGGTAAATCTTCCTAATTATGATGAACTTCACAGGGTGGTGAAAGTGATGAGTTTGATGCTCCAATAAATGTCGAGGGTCTTATTCTGTTGACACGATGATCGATGCTTGGCTGCCGTTTGACAACTAAAAATGATCTCGCTGTTTTGTCCATAATAATAATGTCATCGTGTAGGCTATACGTGGGCTCCAGCCAACAGCGCCATGAGGGTGGGCACACTCGCTATAAAACGCAAAACACAAATTGTGAGAAGTAGAGTTGAAAATGCGATGGGAAACCTATAATCCTTAAAACGTCTAAACCAGAGCTTCTACTAAACTAACATATGGACTTGTTTTAAAATGGTCATAGCGAGGGCCTCCCGGGTGGCGCAGTGGTTAAGGGCGCTCTACTGCAGCGCCAGCTGTGCCACCAGAGACTCTCGGTTCGTGCCCAGGCTCTGTTGTAACCGGACGTGACCGGGAGGTCTGTGGGGCGATGCACAATTGCGACTCCTGTGGCGGGCCGGGCGAAGTGCATGCTAACCAAGGTTGCCAGGTGCACAGTGTTTCCTCCAACACATTGGTGCATTTGGCTTCCGGGTTGGATGCGTGCTGTGTTAAGAAGCAGAAGCAGGGTTGTGTATCGGAGGAAGCGTGACTTTCAACCTTCGTCTCTCCCGAGCCCGTACGGGAGTTGTAGCGATGAGACAAGATAGTAGCTACTAACAATTGGATACCACGAAAAAGGGGTCCATTTTTATTTATTTTTATAAATACAAAAAATGGTCATAGCAAAGATAATTTTGCTATTTGATTTGTATACCCCTTAAGGTATATAAAAAAATTATATATATATATATAAAAAACATATTTGATTGAACATTGAATTTCATCTTACTGCTATTAGCCGCTAGAAACGCATTGAATAACAGCTTCATGCACGGATAAACATATATTAAAATATATATAAATAGAGCTCCACTGTTGTGTTGGGAAGCCAGCTAGCTAACGTAGCATCCCTCTGTTTGAGGAGGCTGTTTCAGTAGGCTAAACTAGCTAGCTAACGTAGCATCCCGCTGTTTGAGGAGGCTGTTTCAGTAGGCTAAACTAGCTAGCTAACGTAGCATCCCTCTGTTTGCGGAGGCTGTTTTAGTAGGATAAACTAGCTAGCTAACGTAGCATCCCTCTGTTTGAGGAGGCTGTTTCAGTAGGCTAAACTAGCTAGCTAACGTAGCATCCCTCTGTTTGAGGAGGCTGTTTCAGTAGGCTAAACTAGCTAGCTAACGTAGCATCCCTCTGTTTGAGGAGGCTGTTTTAGTAGGCTAAACTAGCTAGCTAACATAGCATCCCTCTGTTTGAGGAGGCTGTTTCAGTAGGCTAAACTAGCTAGCTAACGTAGCATCCCTCTGTTTGAGGAGGCTGTTTTAGTAGGCTAAACTAGCTAGCTAACATAGCATCCCTCTGTTTGAGTAGGCTGTTTCAGTAGGCTAAACTAGCTAGCTAACATAGCATCCCTCGGTTTGAGGAGGCTGTTTCAGTAGGCTAAACTAGCCAGCTGCATTTGCTAGCTAATTAAGTGGCTAATTAAGTGAAAGTGAGAAAAAAAATGACAATTTCTCTTTTGCTTCTTGTTCATTTTGGAATAAATTAATTTGTTAAAAACTGTTCAACTATTTTCTTTCTCTCGTTCACCACATTTTATGCACTGCAGTGCTAGCTAGCTGGATCTTATGCTTTCAGTACTAGATTCATTATCTGATCCTTTGATTGGGTGGACAACATGTCAATTCATGCTGAAAGAGCTCTGATAGGTTGGAGGACGTCCCCTGGAAGTTGTCATAATTACTGTGTAAGTCAAAGGAAGGTGGTGAGAACCAATAGCCTCCTAGGTTTAGTATTGAAGTCAATGTACCCAGAGGAGGACGGAAGCTAGCTGTCCTCCAGGCTACACCATGGTGCTACCCTACAGAGTGCTGTTGAGGCTACTGTAGACCTTCATTGCAAAAACAATGTTTCATAATTGATTTGGACTCGGAAGTCACAGAAAATAGAGGTTGTGGAGGCAGCGGCAGACAGGTATTTACTGCAGACCAGCTGCAGGGGGAGTTGAGTGGTTCTGCCCTCTCAGACCCTGGGTTAAATAGGGTTAAATAGTGTTCTGCCCTCTCAGACCCTGGGTTAAATAGGGTTAAATAGTGTTCTGCCCTCTCAGACCCTGGGTTAAATAGTGTTCTGCCCTCTCAGACCCTGGGTTAAATAGTGTTCTGCCCTCTCAGACCCTGGGTTAAATAGTGTTCTGCCCTCTCAGACCCTGGGTTAAATAGTGTTCTGCCCTCTCAGACCCTGGGTTAAATAGTGTTCTGCCCTCTCAGACCCTGGGTTAAATAGTGTTCTGCCCTCTCAGACCCTGGGTTAAATAGTGTTGCTGACCCTGGGTTAAATAGTGTTCTGCAGACCCTGGGTTAAATAGTGTTCTGCCCTCTCAGACCCTGGGTTAAATAGTGTTCTGCCCTCTCAGACCCTGGGTTAAATAGTGTTCTGCCCTCTCAGACCCTGGGTTAAATAGGGTTAAATAGTGTTCTGCCCTCTCAGACCCTGGGTTAAATAGGGTTAAATAGTGTTCTGCCCTCTCAGACCCTGGGTTAAATAGTGTTCTGCCCTCTCAGACCCTGGGTTAAATAGTGTTCTGCCCTCTCAGACCCTGGGTTAAATAGTGTTCTGCCCTCTCAGACCCTGGGTTAAATAGTGTTCTGCCCTCTCAGACCCTGGGTTAAATAGTGTTCTGCCCTCTCAGACCCTGGGTTAAATAGTGTTCTGCCCTCTCAGACCCTGGGTTAAATAGTGTTCTGCCCTCTCAGACCCTGGGTTAAATAGTGTTCTGCCCTCTCAGACCCTGGGTTAAATAGTGTTCTGCCCTCTCAGACCCTGGGTTAAATAGTGTTCTGCCCTCTCAGACCCTGGGTTAAATAGTGTTCTGCCCTCTCAGACCCTGGGTTAAATAGTGTTCTGCCCTCTCAGACCCTGGGTTAAATAGTGTTCTGCCCTCTCAGACCCTGGGTTAAATAGTGTTCTGCCCTCTCAGACCCTGGGTTAAATAGTGTTCTGCCCTCTCAGACCCTGGGTTAAATAGTGTTCTGCCCTCTCAGACCCTGGGTTAAAATAGTGTTCTGCCCTCTCAGACCCTGGGTTAAATAGTGTTCTGCCCTCTCAGACCCTGGGTTAAATAGTGTTCTGCCCTCTCAGACCCTGGGTTAAATAGTGTTCTGCCCTCTCAGACCCTGGGTTAAATAGTGTTCTGCCCTCTCAGACCCTGGGTTAAATAGTGTTCTGCCCTCTCAGACCCTGGGTTAAATAGTGTTCTGCCCTCTCAGACCCTGGGTTAAATAGTGTTCTGCCCTCTCAGACCCTGGGTTAAATAGTGTTCTGCCCTCTCAGACCCTGGGTTAAATAGTGTTCTGCCCTCTCAGACCCTGGGTTAAATAGTGTTCTGCCCTCTCAGACCCTGGGTTAAATAGTGTTCTGCCCTCTCAGCCCTCTCAGACCCTGGGTTAAATAGTGTTCTGCCCTCTCAGACCCTGGGTTAAATAGTGTTCTGCCCTCTCAGACCCTGGGTTAAATAGTGTTCTGCCCTCTCAGACCCTGGGTTAAATAGTGTTCTGCCCTCTCAGACCCTGGGTTAAATAGTGTTCTGCCCTCTCAGACCCTGGGTTAAATAGTGTTCTGCCCTCTCAGACCCTGGGTTAAATAGTGTTCTGCCCTCTCAGACCCTGGGTTAAATAGTGTTCTGCCCTCTCAGACCCTGGGTTAAATAGTGTTCTGCCCTCTCAGACCCTGGGTTAAATAGTGTTCTGCCCTCTCAGACCCTGGGTTAAATAGTGTTCTGCCCTCTCAGACCCTGGGTTAAATAGTGTTCTGCCCTCTCAGACCCTGGGTTAAATAGTGTTCTGCCCTCTCAGACCCTGGGTTAAATAGTGTTCTGCCCTCTCAGACCCTGGGTTAAATAGTGTTCTGACCCTGGGTTAAATAGTGTTCTGCCCTCTCAGACCCTGGGTTAAATAGAGACCCTGGGTTAAATAGTGTCTCAGACCCTGGGTTAAATAGTGCTGCCCTCTCAGACCCTGGGTTAAATAGTGTTCTGCCCTCTCAGACCCTGGGTTAAATAGTGTTCTTCCCTCTCAGACCCTGGGTTAAATAGTGTTCTGCCCTCTCAGACCCTGGGTTAAATAGTGTTCTGCCCTCTCAGACCCTGGGTTAAATAGTGTTCTGCCCTCTCAGACCCTGGGTTAAATAGTGTTCTGCCCTCTCAGACCCTGGGTTAAATAGTGTTCTGCCCTCTCAGACCCTGGGTTAAATAGTGTTCTGCCCTCTCAGACCCTGGGTTAAATAGTGTTCTGCCCTCTCAGACCCTGGGTTAAATAGTGTTCTGCCCTCTCAGACCCTGGGTTAAATAGTGTTCTGCCCTCTCAGACCCTGGGTTAAATAGTGTTCTGCCCTCTCAGACCCTGGGTTAAATAGGGTTAAATAGTGTTCTGCCCTCTCAGACCCTGGGTTAAATAGTGTTCTGCCCTCTCAGACCCTGGGTTAAATAGTGTTCTGCCCTCTCAGACCCTGGGTTAAATAGTGTTCTGCCCTCTCAGACCCTGGGTTAAATAGTGTTCTGCCCTCTCAGACCCTGGGTTAAATAGTGTTCTGCCCTCTCAGACCCTGGGTTAAATAGTGTTCTGCCCTCTCAGACCCTGGGTTAAATAGTGTTCTGCCCTCTCAGACCCTGGGTTAAATAGTGTTCTGCCCTCTCAGACCCTGGGTTAAATAGTGTTCTGCCCTCTCAGACCCTGGGTTAAATAGTGTTCTGCCCTCTCAGACCCTGGGTTAAATAGTGTTCTGCCCTCTCAGACCCTGGGTTAAATAGTGTTCTGCCCTCTCAGACCCTGGGTTAAATAGTGTTCTGCCCTCTCAGACCCTGGGTTAAATAGTGTTCTGCCCTCTCAGACCCTGGGTTAAATAGTGTTCTGCCCTCTCAGACCCTGGGTTAAATAGTGTTCTGCCCTCTCAGACCCTGGGTTAAATAGTGTTCTGCCCTCTCAGACCCTGGGTTAAATAGTGTTCTGCCCTCTCAGACCCTGGGTTAAATAGTGTTCTGCCCTCTCAGACCCTGGGTTAAATAGTGTTCTGCCCTCTCAGACCCTGGGTTAAATAGTGTTCTGCCCTCTCAGACCCTGTTCTTGTTCTGCCCTCTCAGACCCTGGGTTAAATAGGTTAAACCCTAGTGTTCTTCTGCCCTCTCAGACCCTGGGTTAAATAGTGTTCTGCCCTCTCAGACCCTGGGTTAAATAGTGTTCTGCCCTCTCAGACCCTGGGTTAAATAGTGTTCTGCCCTCTCAGACCCTGGGTTAAATAGTGTTCTGCCCTCTCAGACCCTGGGTTAAATAGTGTTCTGCCCTCTCAGACCCTGGGTTAAATAGTGTGTTCTGCCCTCTCAGACCCTGGGTTAAATAGTGTTCTGCCCTCTCAGACCCTGGGTTAAATAGTGTTCTGCCCTCTCAGACCCTGGGTTAAATAGTGTTCTGCCCTCTCAGACCCTGGGTTAAATAGTGTTCTGCCCTCTCAGACCCTGGGTTAAATAGTGTTCTGCCCTCTCAGACTGCCTCTCAGACCCTGGGTTAAATAGTGTTCTGCCCTCTCAGACCCTGGGTTAAATAGTGTTCTGCCCTCTCAGACCCTGGGTTAAATAGTGTTCTGCCCTCTCAGACCCTGGGTTAAATAGTGTTCTGCCCTCTCCCTGGACCCTGGGTTAAATAGTGTTCTGCCCTCTCAGACCCTGGGTTAAATAGTGTTCTGCCCTCTCAGACCCTGGGTTAAATAGTGTTCTGCCCTCTCAGACCCTGGGTTAAATAGTGTTCTGCCCTCTCAGACCCTAGGTTAAATAGTGTTCTGCCCTCTCAGACCCTGGGTTAAATAGTGTTCTGCCCTCTCAGACCCTGGGTTAAATAGTGTTCTGCCCTCTCAGACCCTGGGTTAAATAGTGTTCTGCCCTCTCAGACCCTGGGTTAAATAGTGTTCTGCCCTCTCAGACCCTGGGTTAAATAGTGTTCTGCCCTCTCAGACCCTGGGTTAAATAGTGTTCTGCCCTCTCAGACCCTGGGTTAAATAGTGTTCTGCCCTCTCAGACCCTGGGTTAAATAGGGTCTCAGACCCTGGGTTAAATAGTGTTCTGCCCTCTCAGACCCTGGGTTAAATAGTGTTCTGCCCTCTCAGACCCTGGGTTAAATAGTGTTCTGCCCTCTCAGACCCTGGGTTAAATAGTGTTCTGCCCTCTCAGACCCTGGGTTAAAGTAGTGTTCTGCCCTCTCAGACCCTGGGTTAAATAGTGTTCTGCCCTCTCAGACCCTGGGTTAAATAGTGTTCTGCCCTCTCAGACCCTGGGTTAAATAGTGTTCTGCCCTCTCAGACCCTGGGTTAAATAGTGTTCTGCCCTCTCAGACCCTGGGTTAAATAGTGTTCTGCCCTCTCAGACCCTGGGTTAAATAGTGTTCTGCCCTCTCAGACCCTGGGTTAAATAGGGTTAAATAGTGTTCTGCCCTCTCAGACCCTGGGTTAAATAGTGTTCTGCCCTCTCAGACCCTGGGTTAAATAGTGTTCTGCCCTCTCAGACCCTGGGTTAAATAGTGTTCTGCCCTCTCAGGCCCTGGGTTAAATAGTGTTCTGCCCTCTCAGACCCTGGGTTAAATAGTGTTCTGCCCTCTCAGACCCTGGGTTAAATAGTGTTCTTCCCTCTCAGACCCTGGGTTAAATAGTGTTCTGCCCTCTCAGACCCTGGGTTAAATAGTGTTCTTCCCTCTCAGACCCTGGGTTAAATAGTGTTCTTCCCTCTCAGACCCTGGGTTAAATAGTGTTCTGCCCTCTCAGACCCTGGGTTAAATAGTGTTCTGCCCTCTCAGACCCTGGGTTAAATAGTGTTCTGCCCTCTCAGACACTGGGTTAAATAGTGTTCTGCCCTCTCAGACCCTGGGTTAAAAAGTGTTCTGCCCTCTCAGACCCTGGGTTAAATAGTGTTAAATAGTGTTCTTCCCTCTCAGACCCTGGGTTAAATAGTGTTAAATAGTGTTCTGCCCTCTTAGACCCTGGGTTAAATAGTGTTCTGCCCTCTCAGACCCTGGGTTAAATAGTGTTCTGCCCTCTCAGACCCTGGGATAAATAGTGTTCTGCCCTCTCAGACCCTGGGTTAAATAGTGTTCTGCCCTCTCAGACCCTGGTTTAAATAGTGTTCTTCCCTCTCAGACCCTGGGTTAAATAGTGTTCTGCCCTCTCAGACCCTGGGTTAAATAGTGTTCTGCCCTCTCAGACCCTGGGTTAAATAGTGTTCTGCCCTCTCAGACCCTGGGTTAAATAGTGTTAAATAGTGTTCTGCCCTCTCAGACCCTGGGTTAAATAGTGTTCTGCCCTCTCAGACCCTGGGTTAAATAGTGTTCTTCCCTCTCAGACCCTGGGTTAAATAGTGTTCTCACCTCTCAGACCCTGGGTTAAATAGTGTTCTGCCCTCTCAGACCCTGGGTTAAATAGTGTTCTGCCCTCTCAGACCCTGGGTTAAATAGTGTTAAATAGTGTTCTTCCCTCTCAGACCCTGGGTTAAATAGTGTTAAATAGTGTTCTGCCCTCTTAGACCCTGGGTTAAATAGTGTTCTGCCCTCTCAGACCCTGGGTTAAATAGTGTTCTTCCCTCTCAGACCCTGGGTTAAATAGTGTTCTGCCCTCTCAGACCCTGGGTTAAATAGTGTTCTGCCCTCTCAGACCCTGGGTTAAATAGTGTTCTGCCCTCTCAGACACTGGGTTAAATAGTGTTCTGCCCTCTCAGACCCTGGGTTAAAAAGTGTTCTGCCCTCTCAGACCCTGGGTTAAATAGTGTTAAATAGTGTTCTTCCCTCTCAGACCCTGGGTTAAATAGTGTTAAATAGTGTTCTGCCCTCTTAGACCCTGGGTTAAATAGTGTTCTGCCCTCTCAGACCCTGGGTTAAATAGTGTTCTGCCCTCTCAGACCCTGGGATAAATAGTGTTCTGCCCTCTCAGACCCTGGGTTAAATAGTGTTCTGCCCTCTCAGACCCTGGTTTAAATAGTGTTCTTCCCTCTCAGACCCTGGGTTAAATAGTGTTCTGCCCTCTCAGACCCTGGGTTAAATAGTGTTCTGCCCTCTCAGACCCTGGGTTAAATAGTGTTCTGCCCTCTCAGACCCTGGGTTAAATAGTGTTAAATAGTGTTCTGCCCTCTCAGACCCTGGGTTAAATAGTGTTCTGCCCTCTCAGACCCTGGGTTAAATAGTGTTCTTCCCTCTCAGACCCTGGGTTAAATAGTGTTCTCACCTCTCAGACCCTGGGTTAAATAGTGTTCTGCCCTCTCAGACCCTGGGTTAAATAGTGTTCTGCCCTCTCAGACCCTGGGTTAAATAGTGTTAAATAGTGTTCTTCCCTCTCAGACCCTGGGTTAAATAGTGTTAAATAGTGTTCTGCCCTCTTAGACCCTGGGTTAAATAGTGTTCTGCCCTCTCAGACCCTGGGTTAAATAGTGTTCTGCCCTCTCAGACCCTGGGTTAAATAGTGTTCTGCCCTCTCAGACCCTGGGATAAATAGTGTTCTGCCCTCTCAGACCCTGGGTTAAATAGTGTTCTGCCCTCTCAGACCCTGGTTTAAATAGTGTTCTTCCCTCTCAGACCCTGGGTTAAATAGTGTTCTGCCCTCTCAGACCCTGGGTTAAATAGTGTTCTGCCCTCTCAGACCCTGGGTTAAATAGTGTTCTGCCCTCTCAGACCCTGGGTTAAATAGTGTTAAATAGTGTTCTGCCCTCTCAGACCCTGGGTTAAATAGTGTTCTGCCCTCTCAGACCCTGGGTTAAATAGTGTTCTTCCCTCTCAGACCCTGGGTTAAATAGTGTTCTCCCCTCTCAGACCCTGGGTTAAATAGTGTTCTGCCCTCTCAGACCCTGGGTTAAATAGTGTTCTGCCCTCTCAGACCCTGGGTTAAATAGTGTTCTGCCCTCTCAGACCCTGGGTTAAATAGTGTTCTGCCCTCTCAGACCCTGGGTTAAATAGTGTTCTGCCCTCTCAGACCCTGGGTTAAATAGTGTTCTGCCCTCTCAGACCCTGGGTTAAATAGTGTTCTGCCCTCTCAGACCCTGGGTTAAATAGTGTTCTGCCCTCTCAGACCCTGGGTTAAATAGTGTTCTCCCCTCTCAGACCCTGGGTTAAATAGTGTTCTGCCCTCTCAGACCCTGGGTTAAATAGTGTTCTGCCCTCTTAGACCCTGGGTTAAATAGTGTTCTGCCCTCTCAGACCCTGGGTTAAATAGTGTTCTGCCCTCTCAGACCCTGGGTTAAATAGTGTTCTGCCCTCTCAGACCCTGGGTTAAATAGTGTTCTCCCCTCTCAGACACTGGGTTAAATAGTGGAATGGGGTGGTGTTTTTGTTTTAGAGGGCTAATAGTTGTCAGGACAATTTTCCTTTTACCCAACGTCGTATTAAGAAACTAAAGTCGGGAGGCCTGTGATAACACACCAATACAGTAGGTGGCGCTGTATACGCCTAAAAGCTGTATGCCATCTGTCAATTGAATCCTAAAGAAGAAGAAGAACATTTGTGGTGGGGAGTCTGGTGGGAAAATGCTCATGTTGTTTGTATACATATTTTTTTTGAATTTTCGGGCATGAAAATCTGCCGCCATTTTTTGATGGAAACCTAAGTACTACTAGATGACTGTTGATTTCTACAAAAAATAGGTGTGTTCATATTGAACCAATCTGTTTGATACAAACAAATCATTATATAAACCCGCAGAACTATAAAGGATGATTCTGGCCCAGTCGGAGTGAGATTTGTGGAGAGATCGGATCCTTGCAGTTTGGTTGAAGAGTGGAAGACAGTGATGAATAAAAAATGGAACAAAAGGCTAAAGTTGTTAAACGAGGTTTTTGGTTGGAGTTCACTGACAATTACACTTCTTTGGGAGATCCGTTTGAAGTACACTACAACAGTAAGTATCAAATCATCAAAACAAATGTATTTATAAAGCCCTTCTTACATCCGCTGATATCTCAAAGTGCTGTACAGAAACCCAGCCTAAAAACCCCAAACAGCAAGCAATGCAGGTGTAGAAGCACGGTGGCTAGGAAAAACTCACTAGAAAGGCCAAAACCTAGGAAGAAACCTAGAGAGGAACCAGGCTATGAGGGGTGACCAGTCCTCTTCTGGCTGTGAAGAAACCTAGAGAGGAACCAGGCTATGAGGGGTGACCAGTCCTCTTCTGGCTGTGAAGAAACCTAGAGAGGAACCAGGCTCTGAGGGGTGGCCAGTCCTCTTCTGGCTGTGAAGAAACCTAGAGAGGAACCAGGCTCTGAGGGGTGGCCAGTCCTCTTCTGGCTGTGAAGAAACCTAGAGAGGAACCAGGCTATGAGGGGTGACCAGTCCTCTTCTGGCTGTGAAGAAACCTAGAGAGGAACCAGGCTCTGAGGGGTGGCCAGTCCTCTTCTGGCTGTGCCGGGTGGAGATTACAACAGAACATGGCCAAGATGTTCAAATGTTCATAGATGACCAGCAGGGTCGAATAATAATAATCACATAATAACTTTGCATCTTGTACTTTGGACCAAGTTGTGTAGAATATTGACAATCTGTAAGAAGGACAGTCATCTGAGATATCAAGTTTTTAACACTATTCATAAAATGTCGCCATCGTGTGGGGAAAGAAAGTCGTACTGTTTTCAGTCGTTGAAAGTTGTCAAACGTTGCAAGTTGAATGAAATGCCACGAATAATCAGAAATAAATGCTATGTCGAACTAACATGCCTATCTGAACGTTGGCCAGCGTTGTGTTCTGCTTCCTGGTCAAAAGGACAAACAGCCGAGAATGAAAAGGTGACGAGAGAGTTTATTTTACCACCGTTTGTGTTTAATATTATTAATGTACAGTTCTTTCACCAACTGTAGAACAGCTTTTGTTGTAATATAATTCAGGATGTAGAAGACACCCTCCCCCCCAGGAATATAATTCAGGATGTAGAAGACACCCCCCCCCAGGGATATAATTCAGGATGTAGAAGACACCCCCAGGGATATAATTCAGGATGTAGAAGACCCCCCAGGAATATAATTCAGGATGTAGAAGACCCCCCCAGGAATATAATTCAGGATGTAGAAGACACCCTCCCCCCCAGGAATATAATTCAGGATGTAGAAGACCCCCCAGGAATATAATTCAGGATGTAGAAGACACTCCCCCCCTCAGGAATATAATTCAGGATGTAGAAGACATCCCCCCCAGGAATATAATTCAGGATGTAGAAGACCCCCCAGGAATATAATTCAGGATGTAGAAGACCCCCCAGGAATATAATTCAGGATGTAGAAGACATCCCCCCCAGGAATATAATTCAGGATGTAGAAGAAACCCCCAGGGATATAATTCAGGATGTAAAGACCCCCCCCAGGAATATAATTCAGAATGTAGATAACCCCCCCCTCGAATATAATTCAGGATGTAGAAGACATCCCCCCAGGAATATAATTCAGGATGTAGAAGACCCCTCCCACCAGGAATATAATTCAGGATGTAGAAGACACCCCCCCAGGGATATAATTCAGGATGTAGAAGACCCCCCAGGAATATAATTCAGAATGTAGATAACCCCCCCCCCTCGAATATAATTCAGGATGTAGAAGACTCCCCCTCCCAGGAATATAATTCAGGATGTAGAAGACACCTCCCCAGGAATATAATTCAGGATGTAGAAGACACTCCCCCCTCCCAGGAATATAATTCAGGATGTAGAAGACACCTCCCCAGGAATATAATTCAGGATGTAGAAGACAACCCCCCAGGAATATAATTCAGGATGTAGTAGACCCCCAGGAATATAATTCAGGATGTAGAAGACCCCCCCAGGAATATAATTCAGGATGTAGAAGACCCCCACCCCCCAGGAATATAATTCAGGATGTAGAAGACACCCCCAGGAATATAATTCAGGATGTAGAAGACCCCCAGGAATATAATTCAGGATGTAGATAACCCCCCGAATAAAATTCAGGATGTAGAAGACACTCCCCCCACCCAGGAATATAATTCAGGATGTAGAAGACACCTCCCCAGGAATTTAATTAGGGATGTAGAAGACCCCCCCAGGAATATAATTCAGGATGTAGAAGACTCCCCCAGGAATATAATTCAGGATGTAGAAGACACCCCCCCCAGGAATATAATTCAGGATGTAGAAGACCCCCCTCCCCCAGGAATATAATTCAGGATGTAGAAGACACCCCCCCCAGGAATATAATTCAGGATGTAGAAGACACCCCCCCAGGGATATAATTCAGGATGTAGAAGACCCCCCAGGAATATAATTCAGAATGTAGATACCCCCCCCCTCGAATATAATTCAGGATGTAGAAGACTCCCCCTCACAGGAATATAATTCAGGATGTAGAAGACACCTCCCCAGGAATATAATTCAGGATGTAGAAGACACCCTCCCCCCAGGAATATAATTCAGGATGTAGAAGACACCCCCAGGGATATAATTCAGGATGTAGAAGACCCCCCCCAGGAATATAATTCAGGATGTAGAAGACCCCCCCAGGAATATAATTCAGGATGTAGAAGACACCCTCCCCCAGGAATATAATTCAGGATGTAGAAGACCCCCCAGGAATATAATTCAGGATGTAGAAGACCCCCCCAGGAATATAATTCAGGATGTAGAAGACACTCCCCCCTCAGGAATATAATTCAGGATGTAGAAGACCCCCCAGGAATATAATTCAGGATGTAGAAGACCCCCCAGGAATATAATTCAGGATGTATAAGACATCCCCCAGGAATATAATTCAGGATGTAAAGACACCCCCAGGGATATAATTCAGGATGTAGAAGACCCCCCAGGAATATAATTCAGAATGTAGATAACCCCCTCGAATATAATTCAGGATGTAGAAGACATCCCCCCAGGAATATAATTCAGGATGTAGAAGACCCCTCCCACCAGGAATATAATTCAGGATGTAGAAGACACCCCCCCAGGGATATAATTCAGGATGTAGAAGACCCCCCCCAGGAATATAATTCAGAATGTAGATAACCCCCCCTCGAATATAATTCAGGATGTAGAAGACTCCCCCCTCCCAGGAATATAATTCAGGATGTAGAAGACACCTCCCCAGGAATATAATTCAGGATGTAGAAGACACTCCCCCTCCCAGGAATATAATTCAGGATGTAGAAGACACCTCCCCAGGAATATAATTCAGGATGTAGAAGACACCCCCAGGAATATAATTCAGGATGTAGTAGACCCCCAGGAATATAATTCAGGATGTAGAAGACCCCCCAGGAATATAATTCAGGATGTAGAAGACCCCCCAGGAATATAATTCAGGATGTAGAAGACACCCCCAGGAATATAATTCAGGATGTAGAAGACCCCCCCAGGAATATAATTCAGGATGTAGATAACACCCCCCCTCGAATAAAATTCAGGATGTAGAAGACACTCCCCCACCCAGGAATATAATTCAGGATGTAGAAGACACCCCCCCCCCAGGAATATAATTCAGGATGTAGAAGACCCCCTCCCCAGGAATATAATTCAGGATGTAGAAGACACCCCCCAGGAATATAATTCAGGATGTAGAAGACACCCCCCAGGGATATAATTCAGGATGTAGAAGACCCCCCAGGAATATAATTCAGAATGTAGATAACCCCCTCGAACATAATTCAGGATGTAGAAGACTCCCCCCCCTCACAGGAATATAATTCAGGATGTAGAAGACACCTCCCCAGGAATATAATTCAGGATGTAGAAGACACTCCCCCTCCCAGGAATATAATTCAGGATGTAGAAGACACCTCCCCAGGAATATAATTCAGGATGTAGAAGACACCCCCAGGAATATAATTCAGGATGTAGAAGACCCCCCGGAATATAATTCAGGATGTAGATAACCCCCCTCAAATAAAATTCAGGATGTAGAAGACACTCCCCCCACCCAGGAATATAATTCAGGATGTAGAAGACACCTCCCCAGGAATTTAATTAGGGATGTAGAAGACCCCCCCAGGAATATAATTCAGGATGTAGAAGACTCCCCCAGGAATATAATTCAGGATGTAGAAGACACCCCCCCCTCAGGAATATAATTCAGGATGTAGAAGACCCCCCAGGAATATAATTCAGGATGTAGAAGACACCCCCAGGAATATAATTCAGGATGTAGAAGACACCCCCAGGAATATAATTCAGGATGTAGAAGACCCCCCACCAGGAATATAATTCAGGATGTAGAAGAACCCCCCCAGGAATATAATTCAGGATGTAAAAGACACCCCCCCACCCAGGATTATAATTCAGGATGTAGAAGACACCCCCCACCAGAAATATTATTCAGGATGTAGAAGACCCCTCCCCCAGGAATATAATTCAGGATGTAGAAGAATATAATTCAGGATGTAGAAGACCCCCCCCAGGAATATAATTCAGGATGTAGAAGACACCCCCAGGAATATAATTCAGGATGTAGAAGACACCTCCCCAGGAATATAATTCAGGATGTAGGAGACCCCCAGGAATATAATTCAGGATGTAGAAGACCCCCCACCAGGAATATAATTCAGGATGTAGAAGACCCCCCCCCAGGAATATAATTCAGGATGTAGAAGACCTTGGATGTGGTTGTTGACCTTGGATGATTCAGTTCAAGTATAAAACAGCATGTGTTTCTGTTACAAGGCACTGTAAATTTGGTATATAGCTACTGACCCTGGAACTGTGCCTGTATATAGCTACTGACCCTGGAACTGTGCCTGTATATAGCTACTGACCCTGGAACTGTGCCTGTATATAACTACTGACCCTGGAACTGTGCCTGTATATAGCTACTGACCCTGGAACTGTGCCTGTATATAGCTACTGACCCTGGAACTGTGCCTGTATATAACTACTGACCCTGGAACTGTGCCTGTATATAGCTACTGACCCTGGAACTGTGCCTGTATATAACTACTGACCCTGGAACTGTGCCTGTATATAACTACTGACACTGGAACTGTGCCTGTATATAACTACTGACCCTGGAACTGTGCCTGTATATAACTACTGACCCTGGAACTGTTCCTGTATATAACTACTGACCCTGGAACTGTGCCTGTATATAACTACTGACCCTGGAACTGTGCCTGTATATAGCTACTGACCCTGGAACTGTCCCTGTATATAGCTACTGACCCTGGAACTGTCCCTGTATATAGCTACTGACCCTGGAACTGACCCTGGAACTGTGCCTGTATATAACTACTGACCCTGGAACTGTGCCTGTATATAACTACTGACCCTGGAACTGCCCCTGTATATAACTACTGACCCTGGAACTGTCCCTGTATATAACTACTGACCCTGGAACTGTGCCTGTATATAACTACTGACCCTGGAACCGACCCTGGAACTGTTCCTGTATATAACTACTGACCCTGGAACTGACCCTGGAACTGTTCCTGTATATAACTACTGACCCTGGAACTGTGCCTGTATATAACTACTGACCCTGGAACTGTGCCTGTATATAGCTACTGACCCTGGAACTGTCCCTGTATATAACTACTGACCCTGGAACTGTGCCTGTATATAACATGTCAACTAGTTACCTCTGAATGGTGGACAGAACAACTAGTTACCTCTGAATGGTGGACAGAACAACTAGTTACCTCTGATTGGTGGACAGAACAACTAGTTACCTCTGAATGGTGGACAGAACAACTAGTTACCTCTGAATGGTGGACAGAACAACTAGTTACCTCTGAATGGTGGACAGAACAACTTGTTACCTCTGAATGGTGGACAGAACAACTAGTTACCTCTGAATGGTGGACAGAACAACTAGTTACCTCTGAATGGTGGACAGAACATGTCAACTAGTTACCTCTGAATGGTGGACAGAACAACTAGTTACCTCTGATTGGTGGACAGAACAACTAGTTACCTCTGATTGGTGGACAGAACAACTAGTTACCTCTGAATGGTGGACAGAACAACTAGTTACCTCTGAATGGTGGACAGAACAACTAGTTACCTCTGAATGGTGGACAGAACAACTAGTTACCTCTGAATTGTGGACAGAACATGTCAACTAGTTACCTCTGAATGGTGGACAGAACAACTAGTTACCTCTGAATGGTGGACAGAACAACTAGTTACCTCTGAATGGTGGACAGAACAACTAGTTACCTCTGAATGGTGGACAGAACAACTAGTTACCTCTGATTGGTGGACAGAACAACTAGTTACCTCTGAATGGTGGACAGAACAACTAGTTACCTCTGAATGGTGGACAGAACAACTAGTTACCTCTGAATGGTGGACAGAACAACTAGTTACCTCTGAATGGTGGACAGAACATGTCAACTAGTTACCTCTGAATGGTGGACAGAACAACTAGTTACCTCTGATTGGTGGACAGAACAACTAGTTACCTCTGATTGGTGGACAGAACAACTAGTTACCTCTGAATGGTGGACAGAACAACTAGTTACCTCTGATTGGTGGACAGAACAACTAGTTACCTCTGAATGGTGGACAGAACAACTAGTTACCTCTGATTGGTGGACAGAACAACTAGTTACCTCTGAATGGTGGACAGAACAACTAGTTACCTCTGAATGGTGGACAGAACAACTAGTTACCTCTGAATGGTGGACAGAACAACTAGTTACCTCTGAATTGTGGACAGAACATGTCAACTAGTTACCTCTGAATGGTGGACAGAACAACTAGTTACCTCTGAATGGTGGACAGAACAACTAGTTACCTCTGAATGGTGGACAGAACAACTAGTTACCTCTGAATGGTGGACAGAACAACTAGTTACGTCTGAATGGTGGACAGAACATGTCAACTAGTTACCTCTGAATGGTGGACAGAACAACTAGTTACCTCTGAATGGTGGACAGAACAACTAGTTACCTCTGAATGGTGGACAGAACATGTCAACTAGTTACCTCTGAATGGTGGACAGAACAACTAGTTACCTCTGAATGGTGGACATAACAACTAGTTACCTCTGAATGGTGGACAGAACAACTAGTTACCTCTGAATGGTGGACAGAACAACTAGTTACCTCTGATTGGAGGACAGAACAACTAGTTACCTCTGAATGGTGGACAGAACAACTAGTTACCTCTGAATTGTGGACAGAACATGTCAACTAGTTACCTCTGAATGGTGGACAGAACAACTAGTTACCTCTGATTGGAGGACAGAACAACTAGTTACCTCTGAATGGTGGACAGAACAACTAGTTACCTCTGAATGGTGGACATAACAACTAGTTACCTCTGAATGGTGGACAGAACAACTAGTTACCTCTGAATGGTGGACAGAACAACTAGTTACCTCTGAATGGTGGACAGAACAACTAGTTACCTCTGAATGGTGGACAGAACAACTAGTTACCTCTGATTGGAGGACAGAACAACTAGTTACCTCTGAATGGTGGACAGAACAACTAGTTACCTCTGAATGGTGGACAGAACATGTCAACTAGTTACCTCTGAATGGTGGACAGAACAACTAGTTACCTCTGATTGGTGGACAGAACAACTAGTTACCTCTGAATGGTGGACAGAACAACTAGTTACCTCTGATTGGTGGACAGAACAACTAGTTACCTCTGATTGGTGGACAGAACAACTAGTTACCTCTGAATGGTGGACAGAACAACTAGTTACCTCTGAATGGTGGACAGAACAACTAGTTACCTCTGAATGGTGGACAGAACAACTAGTTACCTCTGAATTGTGGACAGAACATGTCAACTAGTTACCTCTGAATGGTGGACAGAACAACTAGTTACCTCTGAATGGTGGACAGAACAACTAGTTACCTCTGAATGGTGGACAGAACAACTAGTTACCTCTGAATGGTGGACAGAACAACTAGTTACCTCTGAATGGTGGACAGAACAACTAGTTACCTCTGATTGGTGGACAGAACAACTAGTTACCTCTGAATGGTGGACAGAACAACTAGTTACCTCTGAATGGTGGACAGAACAACTAGTTACCTCTGAATGGTGGACAGAACATGTCAACTAGTTACCTCTGAATGGTGGACAGAACAACTAGTTACCTCTGATTGGTGGACAGAACAACTAGTTACCTCTGATTGGTGGACAGAACAACTAGTTACCTCTGAATGGTGGACAGAACAACTAGTTACCTCTGAATGGTGGACAGAACAACTAGTTACCTCTGAATGGTGGACAGAACAACTAGTTACCTCTGAATTGTGGACAGAACATGTCAACTAGTTACCTCTGAATGGTGGACAGAACAACTAGTTACCTCTGAATGGTGGACAGAACAACTAGTTACCTCTGAATGGTGGACAGAACAACTAGTTACCTCTGAATGGTGGACAGAACAACTAGTTACCTCTGAATGGTGGACAGAACATGTCAACTAGTTACCTCTGAATGGTGGACAGAACAACTAGTTACCTCTGAATGGTGGAGAGAACAACTAGTTACCTCTGAATGGTGGACAGAACATGTCAACTAGTTACCTCTGAATGGTGGACAGAACAACTAGTTACCTCTGAATGGTGGACATAACAACTAGTTACCTCTGATTGGTGGACAGAACAACTAGTTACCTCTGATTGGTGGACAGAACAACTAGTTACCTCTGAATGGTGGACAGAACAACTAGTTACCTCTGAATGGTGGACAGAACAACTAGTTACCTCTGAATGGTGGACAGAACAACTAGTTACCTCTGAATTGTGGACAGAACATGTCAACTAGTTACCTCTGAATGGTGGACAGAACAACTAGTTACCTCTGAATGGTGGACAGAACAACTAGTTACCTCTGAATGGTGGACAGAACAACTAGTTACCTCTGAATGGTGGACAGAACAACTAGTTACCTCTGAATGGTGGACAGAACATGTCAACTAGTTACCTCTGAATGGTGGACAGAACAACTAGTTACCTCTGAATGGTGGACAGAACAACTAGTTACCTCTGAATGGTGGACAGAACATGTCAACTAGTTACCTCTGAATGGTGGACAGAACAACTAGTTACCTCTGAATGGTGGACATAACAACTAGTTACCTCTGAATGGTGGACATAACAACTAGTTACCTCTGAATGGTGGACAGAACAACTAGTTACCTCTGAATGGTGGACAGAACAACTAGTTACCTCTGATTGGAGGACAGAACAACTAGTTACCTCTGAATGGTGGACAGAACAACTAGTTACCTCTGAATTGTGGACAGAACATGTCAACTAGTTACCTCTGAATGGTGGACAGAACAACTAGTTACCTCTGATTGGAGGACAGAACAACTAGTTACCTCTGAATGGTGGACAGAACAACTAGTTACCTCTGAATGGTGGACATAACAACTAGTTACCTCTGAATGGTGGACAGAACAACTAGTTACCTCTGAATGGTGGACAGAACAACTAGTTACCTCTGAATGGTGGACAGAACAACTAGTTACCTCTGAATGGTGGACAGAACAACTAGTTACCTCTGATTGGAGGACAGAACAACTAGTTACCTCTGAATGGTGGACAGAACAACTAGTTACCTCTGAATGGTGGACAGAACAACTAGTTACCTCTGAATGGTGGACAGAACAACTAGTTACCTCTGAATGGTGGACAGAACAACTAGTTACCTCTGAATGGTGGACAGAACAACTAGTTACCTCTGAATTGTGGACAGAACATGTCAACTAGTTACCTCTGAATGGTGGACAGAACAACTAGTTACCTCTGAATGGTGGACAGAACAACTAGTTACCTCTGAATGGTGGACAGAACAACTAGTTACCTCTGAATGGTGGACAGAACAACTAGTTACCTCTGAATGGTGGACAGAACATGTCAACTAGTTACCTCTGAATGGTGGACAGAACAACTAGTTACCTCTGAATGGTGGACAGAACAACTAGTTACCTCTGAATGGTGGACAGAACATGTCAACTAGTTACCTCTGAATGGTGGACAGAACAACTAGTTACCTCTGAATGGTGGACATAACAACTAGTTACCTCTGAATGGTGGACATAACAACTAGTTACCTCTGAATGGTGGACAGAACAACTAGTTACCTCTGAATGGTGGACAGAACAACTAGTTACCTCTGATTGGAGGACAGAACAACTAGTTACCTCTGAATGGTGGACAGAACAACTAGTTACCTCTGAATTGTGGACAGAACATGTCAACTAGTTACCTCTGAATGGTGGACAGAACAACTAGTTACCTCTGATTGGAGGACAGAACAACTAGTTACCTCTGAATGGTGGACAGAACAACTAGTTACCTCTGAATGGTGGACATAACAACTAGTTACCTCTGAATGGTGGACAGAACAACTAGTTACCTCTGAATGGTGGACAGAACAACTAGTTACCTCTGAATGGTGGACAGAACAACTAGTTACCTCTGAATGGTGGACAGAACAACTAGTTACCTCTGATTGGAGGACAGAACAACTAGTTACCTCTGAATGGTGGACAGAACAACTAGTTACCTCTGAATGGTGGACAGAACATGTCAACTAGTTACCTCTGAATGGTGGACAGAACAACTAGTTACCTCTGATTGGAGGACAGAACAACTAGTTACCTCTGAATGGTGGACAGAACAACTAGTTACCTCTGAAGTTAAGTTCCGGCGCCGACAGAGATGGCCGCCTCGCTTCGCGTTCCTAGGAAACTATGCAGTTTTTTGTTTTTTTACGTGTTATTTCTTACATTAGTACCCCAGGTCATCTTAGGTTTCATTACATACAGTCGAGAAGAACTACTGAATATAAGATCAGCGTCAACTCACCATCAGTACGACCAAGAATATGTTTTCCGCGACGCGGATCCTGTGTTCTGCCTTACAAACAGGACAACGGAATGGATCGCATGCAGCGACCCAAGAAAACGACTCCGAAAAAGAGGGAAACGTAGCGGTCTTCTGGTCAGACTCCGGACAAGGGCACATCGCGCACCACTCCCCAGCATTCTTCTTGCCAATGTCCAGTCTCTTGACAACAAGGTTGATGAAATCCGAGCAAGGGTAGCATTCCAGAGGGACATCAGAGACTGCAATGTTCTCTGCTTCACGGAAACATGGCTTACTGGGAAGACGCTATCCGATGCGGTGCAGCCAACGGGTTTCTCCACGCATCGCGCCGACAGAAACAAACATCTTTCTGGTAAGAAGAGCGGCGGGGGCGTATGCCTCATGACTAACGAGACATGGTGTGATGAAGGAAACATACAGGAACTCAAATCCTTCTGTTCACCTGATTTAGAATTCCTCACAATCAAATGTAGACCGCATTATCTTCCAAGAGAATTCTCTTCGATTATAATCACAGCCGTATATATCCCCCCAAGCAGACACATCGATGGCTCTGAACGAACTTTATTTAACTCTTTGCAAACTGGAAACCATTTATCCGGAGGCTGCATTCATTGTAGCTGGGGATTTTAACAAAGCTAATCTGAAAACAAGACTCCCTAAATTTTATCAGCATATCGATTGCGCAACCAGGGGTGGTAAAACCTTGGATCATTGTTACTCTAACTTCCGCGACGCATATAAGGCCCTGCCCCGCCCCCTTTCGGAAAAGCTGACCACGACTCCATTTTGTTGATCCCTGCCTACAGGCAGAAACTTAAACAAGAGGCTCCCACGCTGAGGTCTGTCCAACGCTGGTCAGACCAAGCTGACTCCACACTCCAAGACTGCTTCCATCACGTGGACTGGGACATGTTTCGTATTGCGTCAGATGAAAATATTGACGAATACGCTGATTCGGTGTGCGAGTTCATTAGAACGTGCGTCGAAGATGTCGTTCCCATAGCAACGATAAAAACATTCCCAAACCAGAAACCGTGGATTGATGGCAGCATTCGCGTGAAACTGAAAGCGAACCACTGCTTTTAATCAGGGCAAGGTGTCTGGTAACATGTCCGAATATAAACAATGCAGCTATTCCCTCCGCAAGGCTATTAAACAAGCTAAGCGTCAGTACAGAGACAAAGTGGAATCTCAATTCAATGGCTCAGACACAAGAGGCATGTGGCAGGGTCTACAGTCAATCACGGACTACAAGAAGAAACCCAGCCCAGTCACGGACCAGGATGTCTTGCTCCCAGGCAGACTAAATAACTTTTTGCCCGCTTTGAGGACAATACAGTGCCACTGACACGGCCTGCAACGAAAACATGCGGTCTCTCCTTCACTGCAGCCGAGGTGAGTAAGACATTTAAACGTGTTAACCCTCGCAAGGCTGCAGGCCCAGACGGCATCCCCAGCCGCGCCCTCAGAGCATGCGCAGACCAGCTGGCCGGTGTGTTTACGGACATATTCAATCAATCCCTATACCAGTCTGCTGTTCCCACATGCTTCAAGAGGGCCACCATTGTTCCTGTTGCCAAGAAAGCTAAGGTAACTGAGCTAAACGACTACCGCCCCGTAGCACTCACTTCCGTCATCATGAAGTGCTTTGAGAGACTAGTCAAGGACCATATCACCTCCACCCTACCTGACACCCTAGACCCACTCCAATTTGCTTACCGCCCAAATAGGTCCACAGATGATGCAATCTCAACCACACTGCACACTGCCCTAACCCACCTGGACAAGAGGAATACCTATGTGAGAATGCTGTTCATCGACTACAGCTCGGCATTCAACACCATAGTACCCTCCAAGCTCGTCATCAAGCTCGAGACCCTGGGTCTCAACCCCGCCCTGTGCAACTGGGTACTGGACTTCCTGACGGGCCGCCCCAGGTGGTGAGGGTAGGCAACAACATCTCCTCCCCGCTGATCCTCAACACGGGGCCCCACAAGGGTGCGTTCTGAGCCCTCTCCTGTACTCCCTGTTCACCCACGACTGCGTGGCCACGCACGCTCCAACTCAATCATCAAGTTTGCGGACGACACAACAGTGGTAGGCTTGATTACCAACAACGACGAGACGGCCTACAGGGAGGAGGTGAGGGCCCTCGGAGTGTGGTGTCAGGAAAATAACCTCACACTCAACGTCAACAAAACTAAGGAGATGATTGTGGACTTCAGGAAACAGCAGAGGGAACACCCCTATCCACATCGATGGAACAGTAGTGGAGAGGGTAGCAAGTTTTAAGTTCCTCGGCATACACATCACAGACAAACTGAATTGGTCCACTCACACTGACAGCGTCGTGAAGAAGGCGCAGCAGCGCCTCTTCAACCTCAGGAGGCTGAAGAAATTCGGCTTGTCACCAAAAGCACTCACAAACTTCTACAGATGCACAATCGAGAGCATCCTGGCGGGCTGTATCACCGCCTGGTACGGCAACTGCTCCGCCCTCAACCGTAAGGCTCTCCAGAGGGTAGTGAGGTCCGCACAACGCATCACCGGGGGCAAACTACCTGCCCTCCAGGACACCTACACCACCCGATGTTACAGGAAGGCCATAAAGATCATCAAGGACATCAACCACCCGAACCACTGCCTGTTCACCCCGCTATCATCCAGAAGGCGAGGTCAGTACAGGTGCATCAAAGCTGGGACTGAGAGACTGAAAAACAGCTTCTATCTCAAGGCTATCAGACTGTTAAACAACCACCATTGAGTGGCTGCTGCCAACACACTGTCATTGACACTGACCCAACTCCAGCCACTTTAATAATGGGAATTGATGGGAAATGATGTAAATATATCACTAGCCACTTTAAACAATGCTACCTTATATAATGTTACTTACCCTACATTATTCATCTCATATGCATACGTATATACTGTACTCTACATCATCGACTGCATCCTTATGTAATACATGTATCACTAGCCACTTTAACTATGCCACTTTGTTTACTTTGTCTACATACTCATCTCATATGTATATACTGTACTCGATACCATCTACTGTATGCTGCTCTGTACCATCACTCACTCATATATCCTTATGTACATATTCTTTATCCCCTTACACTGTGTATAAGACAGTAGTTTTAGAATTGTTAGTTAGATTACTTGTTGGTTATCACTGCATTGTCGGAACTAGAAGCACAAGCATTTCGCTACACTCGCATTAACATCTGCTAACCATGTGTATGTGACAAATAAAATTTGATTTGAATTTGATTTGATTTGAATGGTGGACAGAACAACTAGTTACCTCTGAATGGTGGACAGAACAACTAGTTACCTCTGAATGGTGGACAGAACAACTAGTTACCTCTGAATGGTGGACAGAACAACTAGTTACCTCTGATTGGAGGACAGAACAACTTGTTACCTCTGAATGGTGGACAGAACAACTAGTTACCTCTGAATGGTGGACAGAACAAGTAGTTACCTCTGAATGGTGGACAGAACAACTAGTTACCTCTGAATGGTGGACAGAACATGTCAACTAGTTGCCTCTGAATGGTGGACAGAACAACTAGTTACCTCTGATTGGTGGACAGAACAACTAGTTACCTCTGATTGGTGGACAGAACAACTAGTTACCTCTGAATGGTGGACAGAACAACTAGTTACCTCTGAATGGTGGACAGAACAACTAGTTACCTCTGAATGGTGGACAGAACAACTAGTTACCTCTGAATTGTGGACAGAACATGTCAACTAGTTACCTCTGAATGGTGGACAGAACAACTAGTTACCTCTGAATGGTGGACAGAACAACTAGTTACCTCTGAATGGTGGACAGAACAACTAGTTACCTCTGAATGGTGGACAGAACAACTAGTTACCTCTGAATGGTGGACAGAACAACTAGTTACCTCTGAATGGTGGACAGAACATGTCAACTAGTTACCTCTGAATGGTGGACAGAACAACTAGTTACCTCTGAATGGTGGACATAACAACTAGTTACCTCTGAATGGTGGACATAACAACTAGTTACCTCTGAATGGTGGACAGAACAACTAGTTACCTCTGAATGGTGGACAGAACAACTAGTTACCTCTGATTGGAGGACAGAACAACTAGTTACCTCTGAATGGTGGACAGAACAACTAGTTACCTCTGAATTGTGGACAGAACATGTCAACTAGTTACCTCTGAATGGTGGACAGAACAACTAGTTACCTCTGATTGGAGGACAGAACAACTAGTTACCTCTGAATGGTGGACAGAACAACTAGTTACCTCTGAATGGTGGACATAACAACTAGTTACCTCTGAATGGTGGACAGAACAACTAGTTACCTCTGAATGGTGGACAGAACAACTAGTTACCTCTGAATGGTGGACAGAACAACTAGTTACCTCTGAATGGTGGACAGAACAACTAGTTACCTCTGAATGGTGGACAGAACAACTAGTTACCTCTGATTGGAGGACAGAACAACTAGTTACCTCTGAATGGTGGACAGAACAACTAGTTACCTCTGAATGGTGGACAGAACATGTCAACTAGTTACCTCTGAATGGTGGACAGAACAACTAGTTACCTCTGATTGGAGGACAGAACAACTAGTTACCTCTGAATGGTGGACAGAACAACTAGTTACCTCTGAATGGTGGACAGAACAACTAGTTACCTCTGAATGGTGGACAGAACAACTAGTTACCTCTGAATGGTGGACAGAACAACTAGTTACCTCTGAATGGTGGACAGAACAACTAGTTACCTCTGAATGGTGGACAGAACAACTAGTTACCTCTGATTGGAGGACAGAACAACTTGTTACCTCTGAATGGTGGACAGAACAACTAGTTACCTCTGAATGGTGGACAGAACAACTAGTTACCTCTGAATGGTGGACAGAACAACTAGTTACCTCTGAATGGTGGACAGAACAACTAGTTACCTCTGAATGGTGGACAGAACAACTAGTTACCTCTGAATGGTGGACAGAACAACTAGTTACCTCTGAATGGTGGACAGAACAACTAGTTACCTCTGAATGGTGGACAGAACATGTCAACTAGTTACCTCTGAATGGTGGACAGAACAACTAGTTACCTCTGAATGGTGGACAGAACAACTAGTTACCTCTGAATGGTGGACAGAACATGTCAACTAGTTACCTCTGAATGGTGGACAGAACATGTCAACTAGTTACCTCTGAATGGTGGACAGAACAACTAGTTACCTCTGAATGGTGGACAGAACAACTAGTTACCTCTGATTGGAGGACAGAACAACTAGTTACCTCTGAATGGTGGACAGAACAACTAGTTACCTCTGAATGGCGGACAGAACAACTAGTTACCTCTGAATGGTGGACAGAACAACTAGTTACCTCTGAATGGTGGACAGAACAACTAGTTACCTCTGAATGGTGGACAGAACATGTCAACTAGTTACCTCTGAATGGTGGACAGAACAACTAGTTACCTCTGAATGGTGGACAGAACAACTAGTTACCTCTGAATGGTGGACAGAACATGTCAACTAGTTACCTCTGAATGGTGGACAGAACAACTAGTTACCTCTGAATGGTGGACATAACAACTAGTTACCTCTGAATGGTGGACATAACAACTAGTTACCTCTGAATGGTGGACAGAACAACTAGTTACCTCTGAATGGTGGACAGAACAACTAGTTACCTCTGATTGGAGGACAGAACAACTAGTTACCTCTGAATGGTGGACAGAACAACTAGTTACCTCTGAATTGTGGACAGAACATGTCAACTAGTTACCTCTGAATGGTGGACAGAACAACTAGTTACCTCTGATTGGAGGACAGAACAACTAGTTACCTCTGAATGGTGGACAGAACAACTAGTTACCTCTGAATGGTGGACATAACAACTAGTTACCTCTGATTGGTGGACAGAACAACTAGTTACCTCTGAATGGTGGACAGAACAACTAGTTACCTCTGAATGGTGGACAGAACAACTAGTTACCTCTGAATGGTGGACAGAACAACTAGTTACCTCTGAATTGTGGACAGAACATGTCAACTAGTTACCTCTGAATGGTGGACAGAACAACTAGTTACCTCTGAATGGCGGACAGAACAACTAGTTACCTCTGAATGGTGGACAGAACAACTAGTTACCTCTGATTGGTGGACAGAACAACTAGTTACCTCTGATTGGTGGACAGAACAACTAGTTACCTCTGAATGGTGGACATAACAACTAGTTACCTCTGAATGGTGGACAGAACAACTAGTTACCTCTGAATGGTGGACAGAACAACTAGTTACCTCTGAATTGTGGACATAACATGTCAACTAGTTACCTCTGAATGGTGGACAGAACAACTAGTTACCTCTGATTGGAGGACAGAACAACTAGTTACCTCTGAATGGTGGACAGAACAACTAGTTACCTCTGAATGGTGGACAGAACAACTAGTTACCTCTGATTGGAGGACAGAACAACTTGTTACCTCTGAATGGTGGACAGAACAACTAGTTACCTCTGAATGGTGGACAGAACAACTAGTTACCTCTGAATGGTGGACAGAACAACTAGTTACCTCTGAATGGTGGACAGAACATGTCAACTAGTTACCTCTGAATGGTGGACAGAACAACTAGTTACCTCTGATTGGTGGACAGAACAACTAGTTACCTCTGATTGGTGGACAGAACAACTAGTTACCTCTGAATGGTGGACAGAACAACTAGTTACCTCTGAATGGTGGACAGAACAACTAGTTACCTCTGAATGGTGGACAGAACAACTAGTTACCTCTGAATGGTGGACAGAACAACTAGTTACCTCTGAATGGTGGACAGAACATGTCAACTAGTTACCTCTGAATGGTGGACAGAACAACTAGTTACCTCTGATTGGTGGACAGAACAACTAGTTACCTCTGATTGGTGGACAGAACAACTAGTTACCTCTGAATGGTGGACAGAACAACTAGTTACCTCTGAATGGTGGACAGAACAACTAGTTACCTCTGAATGGTGGACAGAACAACTAGTTACCTCTGAATTGTGGACAGAACATGTCAACTAGTTACCTCTGAATGGTGGACAGAACAACTAGTTACCTCTGAATGGCGGACAGAACAACTAGTTACCTCTGAATGGTGGACAGAACAACTAGTTACCTCTGAATGGTGGACAGAACAACTAGTTACCTCTGAATGGTGGACAGAACAACTAGTTACCTCTGAATGGTGGACAGAACAACTAGTTACCTCTGAATGGTGGACAGAACATGTCAACTAGTTACCTCTGAATGGTGGACAGAACAACTAGTTACCTCTGAATGGTGGACATAACAACTAGTTACCTCTGAATGGTGGACAGAACAACTAGTTACCTCTGAATGGTGGACAGAACAACTAGTTACCTCTGAATTGTGGACAGAACATGTCAACTAGTTACCTCTGAATGGTGGACAGAACAACTAGTTACCTCTGAATGGCGGACAGAACAACTAGTTACCTCTGAATGGTGGACAGAACAACTAGTTACCTCTGAATGGTGGACAGAACAACTAGTTACCTCTGAATGGTGGACAGAACAACTAGTTACCTCTGAATGGTGGACAGAACAACTAGTTACCTCTGAATGGTGGACAGAACATGTCAACTAGTTACCTCTGAATGGTGGACAGAACAACTAGTTACCTCTGAATGGTGGACATAACAACTAGTTACCTCTGAATGGTGGACATAACAACTAGTTACCTCTGAATGGTGGACAGAACAACTAGTTACCTCTGAATGGTGGACAGAACAACTAGTTACCTCTGAATGGTGGACAGAACAACTAGTTACCTCTGAATGGTGGACAGAACATGTCAACTAGTTACCTCTGAATGGTGGACAGAACAACTAGTTACCTCTGATTGGTGGACAGAACAACTAGTTACCTCTGATTGGTGGACAGAACAACTAGTTACCTCTGAATGGTGGACAGAACAACTAGTTACCTCTGAATGGTGGACAGAACAACTAGTTACCTCTGAATGGTGGACAGAACAACTAGTTACCTCTGAATTGTGGACAGAACATGTCAACTAGTTACCTCTGAATGGTGGACAGAACAACTAGTTACCTCTGAGTGGCGGACAGAACAACTAGTTACCTCTGAATGGTGGACAGAACAACTAGTTACCTCTGAATGGTGGACAGAACAACTAGTTACCTCTGAATGGTGGACAGAACAACTAGTTACCTCTGAATGGTGGACAGAACATGTCAACTAGTTACCTCTGAATGGTGGACAGAACAACTAGTTACCTCTGAATGGTGGACATAACAACTAGTTACCTCTGAATGGTGGACATAACAACTAGTTACCTCTGAATGGTGGACAGAACAACTAGTTACCTCTGAATGGTGGACAGAACAACTAGTTACCTCTGATTGGAGGACAGAACAACTAGTTACCTCTGAATGGTGGACAGAACAACTAGTTACCTCTGAATTGTGGACAGAACATGTCAACTAGTTACCTCTGAATGGTGGACAGAACAACTAGTTACCTCTGATTGGAGGACAGAACAACTAGTTACCTCTGAATGGTGGACAGAACAACTAGTTACCTCTGAATGGTGGACATAACAACTAGTTACCTCTGATTGGTGGACAGAACAACTAGTTACCTCTGAATGGTGGACAGAACAACTAGTTACCTCTGAATGGTGGACAGAACAACTAGTTACCTCTGAATGGTGGACAGAACAACTAGTTACCTCTGAATTGTGGACAGAACATGTCAACTAGTTACCTCTGAATGGTGGACAGAACAACTAGTTACCTCTGAATGGCGGACAGAACAACTAGTTACCTCTGAATGGTGGACAGAACAACTAGTTACCTCTGATTGGTGGACAGAACAACTAGTTACCTCTGATTGGTGGACAGAACAACTAGTTACCTCTGAATGGTGGGACAGAACAACTAGTTACCTCTGAATGGTGGACAGAACAACTAGTTACCTCTGAATGGTGGACAGAACAACTAGTTACCTCTGAATTGTGGACAGAACATGTCAACTAGTTACCTCTGAATGGTGGACAGAACAACTAGTTACCTCTGAATGGCGGACAGAACAACTAGTTACCTCTGAATGGTGGACAGAACAACTAGTTACCTCTGAATGGTGGACAGAACATGTCAACTAGTTACCTCTGAATGGTGGACAGAACATGTCAACTAGTTACCTCTGAATGGTGGACAGAACAACTAGTTACCTCTGAATTGTGGACAGAACATGTCAACTAGTTACCTCTGAATGGTGGACAGAACAACTAGTTACCTCTGATTGGAGGACAGAACAACTAGTTACCTCTGAATGGTGGACAGAACAACTAGTTACCTCTGAATGGTGGACATAACAACTAGTTACCTCTGATTGGTGGACAGAAGAACTAGTTACCTCTGAATGGTGGACAGAACAACTAGTTACCTCTGAATGGTGGACAGAACAACTAGTTACCTCTGAATGGTGGACAGAACAACTAGTTACCTCTGAATTGTGGACAGAACATGTCAACTAGTTACCTCTGAATGGTGGACAGAACAACTAGTTACCTCTGAATGGCGGACAGAACAACTAGTTACCTCTGAATGGTGGACAGAACAACTAGTTACCTCTGATTGGTGGACAGAACAACTAGTTACCTCTGATTGGTGGACAGAACAAATAGTTACCTCTGAATGGTGGACAGAACAACTAGTTACCTCTGAATGGTGGACAGAACAACTAGTTACCTCTGAATGGTGGACAGAACAACTAGTTACCTCTGAATTGTGGACAGAACATGTCAACTAGTTACCTCTGAATGGTGGACAGAACAACTAGTTACCTCTGAATGGCGGACAGAACAACTAGTTACCTCTGAATGGTGGACAGAACAACTAGTTACCTCTGAATGGTGGACAGAACAACTAGTTACCTCTGAATGGTGGACAGAACATGTCAACTAGTTACCTCTGAATGGTGGACAGAACATGTCAACTAGTTACCTCTGAATGGTGGACAGAACAACTAGTTACCTCTGAATGGTGGACAGAATAACTAGTTACCTCTGATTGGAGGACAGAACAACTAGTTACCTCTGATTGGAGGACAGAACAACTAGTTACCTCTGAATGGTGGACAGAACAACTAGTTACCTCTGAATGGTGGACAGAACAACTAGTTACCTCTGAATGGTGGACAGAACAACTAGTTACCTCTGAATGGAGGACAGAACAACTAGTTACCTCTGAATGGTGGACAGAACAACTAGTTACCTCTGAATGGTGGACAGAACAACTAGTTACCTCTGAATGGTGGACAGAACAACTAGTTACCTCTGAATGGTGGACAGAACAACTAGTTACCTCTGAATGGTGGACAGAACAACTAGTTACCTCTGATTGGTGGGACAGAACAACTAGTTACCTCTGAATGGTGGACAGAACAACTAGTTACCTCTGAATGGTGGACAGAACAACTAGTTACCTCTGAATGGTGGACAGAACAACTAGTTACCTCTGAATGGTGGACAGAACAACTAGTTACCTCTGAATTGTGGACAGAACATGTCAACTAGTTACCTCTGAATGGTGGACAGAACAACTAGTTACCTCTGAGTGGCGGACAGAACAACTAGTTACCTCTGAATGGTGGACAGAACAACTAGTTACCTCTGAATGGTGGACAGAACAACTAGTTACCTCTGAATGGTGGACAGAACAACTAGTTACCTCTGAATGGTGGACAGAACAACTAGTTACCTCTGAATGGTGGACATAAC
>NW_027039197.1:0-7408 GCF_034236695.1 Oncorhynchus nerka | reverse complement strand
ATTACAGCAATTTCACCTAGAGTCCTCCGCTCTACCAACTGAGCTATCAAAGAGTGACAAATATAGTCAAACGCCATCCCCTAGATGGTCGGAGGTTCGGCAGAAGCATATGTTCCCTTTAAGAAATGAATCTGCTGAGTTTGGTGGTTTCTTGGAGCTGCTGAGGATTGCCCCCAGGTCTTCGTACGTTCAACTAATGCTCTATTCCTCTGAGCTACATCCCCTTAGATTGCAAGTAGTTGCATTTGGGAATAGACAAAAAGTGAGCCGAGGAATAAAATCGCTGTTTAGCCCCCTCACTGCGAAATGTCTTTTTCTCTCTGCCTTTTGGTCCAGTGGTTAGGATTCGGTTCTTTTACCACCGCGGCCTGGGTTTGATTCCCGCTCAGGGAATGACTTGCTTTTGGGGAAACACTAGGCATAAGTCAAAAAACTTGGTACAACTGCTGAAAAAGTTATACTCTTCTGAGTCAGCGACCTAAGGACTGTTGCAATCTCGAGAAATCTCTGCTGCTCTACCAACATTCCTTTCAAAGGTCAACAAGTGAAGATTTCTTCTCTAAGGGAAAGATATGTGTTTGTCAAGCACATGTCAATGTGCACTGCTGTCAAAAAGTTGGCGTAAGCCACAAGAAAAAGTACAATACTTTGAGCGGGATTTGAACCAGCGACCTAAGGATTACAGCAATTTCACCTACAGTCCTCCGCTCTACCAACTGAGCTATCAAAGGGTGACAAATACAGCCAAACACCATCCCCTAGATAGTCATAGGTTCGGCAGAAGCATATGTTCCCTTTAAGAAATTAATCTGCTGAGTTTGGTGGTTTCTTGGAGCTGCTGAGGATTGCCCCCAGGTCTTCGTATGTTCAACAAATGCTCTATTCCTCTGAGCTACATCCCCTTAGATTGCAAGTAGTTGCATTTGGGAATAGACAAAAAGTGAGCCGAGGAATAAATTCGCTGTTTAGCCCCCTCACTGCGAAATGTCTTTTTCTCTCTCCCTTTTGGTCCAGTGGTTAGGATTCGGTTCTTTTACCACCGCGGCCTGGGTTTGATTCCCGCTCAGGGAATGACTTGCTTTTGGGGAAACACTAGGCATAAGTCAAAAACTTGATACAACTGCAGAAAAAGTTATACTCTTCTGAGTCAGCGACCTAAGGACTGTTGCAATCTCGAGAACTCTCTGCTGCTCTACCAACATTCCTTTCAAAGGTCAACAAGTGAAGATTTCTTCTCTCAGGGAAAGATATTTGTTTGTCAAGCACATGTCAAGGTGCACTGCTGTCAAAAAGTTGGCGTAAGCCACAAGAAAAAGTACAATCCTTTGAGCCGGATTTGAACCAGCGACCTAAGGATTACAGCAATTTCACCTACAGTCCTCCGCTCTACCAACTGAGCTATCAAAGGGTGACAAATATAGTCAAACGCCATCCCCTAGATGGTCAGAGGTTCGGCAGAAGCATATGTTCCCTTTAAGAAATTAATCTGCTGAGTTTGGTGGTTTCTTGGAGCTGCTGAGGATTGCCCCCAGGTCTTCGTACGTTCAACTAATGCTCTATTCCTCTGAGCTACATCCCCTTAGATTGCAAGTAGTTGCATTTGGGAATAGACAAAAGTGAGCCGAGGAATAAAATCGCTGTTTAGCCCCTCACTGCGAAATGTCTTTTTCTCTCCCTTTTGGTCCAGTGGTTAGGATTTGGTTCTTTTACCACCGCGGCCTGGGTTTGATTCCCGCTCAGGGAATGACTTGCTTTTGGGGAAACACTAGGCATAAGTCAAAAACTTGGTACAACTGCTGAAAAAGTTATACTCTTCTGAGTCAGCGACCTAAGGACTGTTGCAATCTCGAGAACTCTCTGCTGCTCTACCAACATTCCTTTCAAAGGTCAACAAGTGAAGATTTCTTCTCTCAGGGAAAGATATGTGTTTGTCAAGCACATGTCAAGGTGCACTGCTGTCAAAAAGTTGGCGTAAGCCACAAGAAAAAGTACAATCCTTTGAGCCGGATTTGAACCAGCGACCTAAGGATTACAGCAATTTCACCTACAGTCCTCCGCTCTACCAACTGAGCTATCAAAGGGTGACAAATATAGTCAAACGCCATCCCCTAGATGGTCAGAGGTTCGGCAGAAGCATATGTTCCCTTTAAGAAATTAATCTGCTGAGTTTGGTGGTTTCTTGGAGCTGCTGAGGATTGCCCCCAGGTCTTCGTACGTTCAACTAATGCTCTATTCCTCTGAGCTACATCCCCTTAGATTGCAAGTAGTTGCATTTGGGAATAGACAAAAAGTGAGCCGAGGAATAAAATCGCTGTTTAGCCCCCTCACTGCGAAATGTCTTTTTCTCTCTCCCTTTTGGTCCAGTGGTTAGGATTTGGTTCTTTTACCACCGCGGCCTGGGTTTGATTCCCGCTCAGGGAATGACTTGCTTTTGGGGAAACACTAGGCATAAGTCAAAAACTTGGTACAACTGCTGAAAAAGTTATACTCTTCTGAGTCAGCGACCTAAGGACTGTTGCAATCTCGAGAACTCTCTGCTGCTCTACCAACATTCCTTTCAAAGGTCAACAAGTGAAGATTTCTTCTCTCAGGGAAAGATATGTGTTTGTCAAGCACATGTCAAGGTGCACTGCTGTCAAAAAGTTGGCGTAAGCCACAAGAAAAAGTACAATCCTTTGAGCCGGATTTGAACCAGCGACCTAAGGATTACAGCAATTTCACCTACAGTCCTCCACTCTACCAACTGAGCTATCAAAGGGTGACAAATACAGTCAAACGCCATCCCCTAGATGGTCAGAGGTTCGGCAGAAGCATATGTTCCCTTTAAGAAATTAATCTGCTGAGTTTGGTGGTTTCTTGGAGCTGCTGAGGATTGCCCCCAGGTCTTCGTACGTTCAACTAATGCTCTATTCCTCTGAGCTACATCCCCTTAGATTGCAAGTAGTTGCATTTGGGAATAGACAAAAAGTGAGCCGAGGAATAAAATCGCTGTTTAGCCCCCTCACTGCGAAATGTCTTTTTCTCTCTTCCTTTTGGTCCAGTGGTTAGGATTTGGTTCTTTTACCACCGCGGCCTGGGTTTGATTCCCGCTCAGGGAATGACTTGCTTTTGGGGAAACACTAGGCATAAGTCAAAAACTTGGTACAACTGCTGAAAAAGTTATACTCTTCTGAGTCAGCGACCTAAGGACTGTTGCAATCTCGAGAACTCTCTGCTGCTCTACCAACATTCCTTTCAAAGGTCAACAAGTGAAGATTTCTTCTCTCAGGGAAAGATATGTGTTTGTCAAGCACATGTCAAGGTGCACTGCTGTCAAAAAGTTGGCGTAAGCCACAAGAAAAAGTACAATCCTTTGAGCCGGATTTGAACCAGCGACCTAAGGATTACAGCAATTTCACCTACAGTCCTCCGCTCTACCAACTGAGCTATCAAAGGGTGACAAATACAGTCAAACGCCATCCCCTAGATGGTCAGAGGTTCGGCAGAAGCATATGTTCCCTTTAAGAAATTAATCTGCTGAGTTTGGTGGTTTCTTGGAGCTGCTGAGGATTGCCCCCAGGTCTTCGTACGTTCAACTAATGCTCTATTCCTCTGAGCTACATCCCCTTAGATTGCAAGTAGTTGCATTTGGGAATAGACAAAAAGTGAGCCGAGGAATAAAATCGCTGTTTAGCCCCCTCACTGCGAAATGTCTTTTTCTCTCTCCCTTTTGGTCCAGTGGTTAGGATTCGGTTCTTTTACCACCGCGGCCTGGGTTTGATTCCCGCTCAGGGAATGACTTGCTTTTGGGGAAACACTAGGCATAAGTCAAAAACTTGGTACAACTGCTGAAAAAGTTATACTCTTCTGAGTCAGCGACCTAAGGACTGTTGCAATCTCGAGAACTCTCTGCTGCTCTACCAACATTCCTTTCAAAGGTCAACAAGTGAAGATTTCTTCTCTCAGGGAAAGATATGTGTTTGTCAAGCACATGTCAAGGTGCACTGCTGTCAAAAAGTTGGCGTAAGCCACAAGAAAAAGTACAATCCTTTGAGCCGGATTTGAACCAGCGACCTAAGGATTACAGCAATTTCACCTACAGTCCTCCGCTCTACCAACTGAGCTATCAAAGGGTGACAAATACAGTCAAACGCCATCCCCTAGATGGTCAGAGGTTCGGCAGAAGCATATGTTCCCTTTAAGAAATTAATCTGCTGAGTTTGGTGGTTTCTTGGAGCTGCTGAGGATTGCCCCCAGGTCTTCGTACGTTCAACTAATGCTCTATTCCTCTGAGCTACATCCCCTTAGATTGCAAGTAGTTGCATTTGGGAATAGACAAAAAGTGAGCCGAGGAATAAAATCGCTGTTTAGCCCCCTCACTGCGAAATGTCTTTTAATGACTTGCTTTTGGGGAAACAGTAGGCATAAGTCAAAAACTTGGTACAACTGCAGAAAAAGTTATACTCTTCTGACTCAGCGACCTAAGGTCTGTTGCAATCTCGAGAACTCTCTGCTGCTCTACCAACATTCCTTTCAAAGGTCAACAAGTGAAGATTTCTTCTCTCAGGGAAAGATATGTGTTTGTCAAGCACATGTCAAGGTGCACTGCTGTCAAAAAGTTGGCGTAAGCCACAAGAAAAAGTACAATCCTTTGAGCCGGATTTGAACCAGCGATCTAAGGATTACAGCAATTTCACCTACAGTCCTCCACTCTACCAACTGAGCTATCAAAGGGTGACAAATACAGTCAAACGCCATCCCCTAGATGGTCAGAGGTTCGGCAGAAGCATATGTTCCCTTTAAGAAATGAATCTGCTGAGTTTGGTGGTTTCTTGGAGCTGCTGAGGATTGCCCCCAGGTCTTCGTACGTTCAACTAATGCTCTATTCCTCTGAGCTACATCCCCTTAGATTGCAAGTAGTTGCATTTGGGAATAGACAAAAAGTGAGCCGAGGAATAAAATCGCTGTTTAGCCCCCTCACTGCGAAATGTCTTTTTCTCTCTTCCTTTTGGTCCAGTGGTTAGGATTTGGTTCTTTTACCACCGCGGCCTGGGTTTGATTCCTGCTCAGGGAATGACTTGCTTTTGGGGAAACACTAGGCATAAGTCAAAAACTTGGTACAACTGCAGAAAAAGTTATACTCTTCTGAGTCAGCGACCTAAGGACTGTTGCAATCTCGAGAACTCTCTGCTGCTCTACCAACATTCCTTTCAAAGGTCAACAAGTGAAGATTTCTTCTCTCAGGGAAAGATATGTGTTTGTCAAGCACATGTCAAGGTCCACTGTTGTCAAAAAGTTGGCGTAAGCCACAAGAAAAAGTACAATCCTTTGAGCCGGATTTGAACAAGCGACCTAAGGATTACAGCAATTTCACATACAGTCCTCCGCTCTACCAACTGAGCTATCAAAGAGTGACAAATACAGTAAAACGCCATTCCCTAGATGGTCAGAGGTTCGGCAGAAGCATATGTTCCCTTTAAGAAATTAATCTGCTGAGTTTGGTGGTTTCTTGGAGCTGCTGAGGATTGCCCCCAGGTCTTCGTACGTTCAACTAATGCTCTATTCCTCTGAGCTACATCCCCTTAGATTGCAAGTAGTTGCATTTGGGAATAGACAAAAAGTGAGCCGAGGAATAAAATCGCTGTTTAGCCCCCTCACTGCGAAATGTCTTTTTCTCTCTGCCTTTTGGTCCAGTGGTTAGGATTCGGTTCTTTTACCACCGCGGCCTGGGTTTGATTCCCGCTCAGGGAATGACTTGCTTTTGGGGAAACACTAGGCATAAGTCAAAAAACTTGGTACAACTGCTGAAAAAGTTATACTCTTCCTAGTCAGCGACCTAAGGACTGTTGCAATCTCGAGAAATCTCTGCTGCTCTACCAACATTCCTTTCAAAGGTCAACAAGTGAAGATTTCTTCTCTAAGGGAAAGATATGTGTTTGTCAAGCACATGTCAATGTGCACTGCTGTCAAAAAGTTGGCGTAAGCCACAAGAAAAAGTACAATACTTCGAGCCAGATTTGAACCAGCGACCTAAGGATTACAGCAATTTCAACTACAGTCCTCCGCTCTACCAACTGAGCTATCAAAGGGTGACAAATACAGTCAAACACCATCCCCTAGATAGTCATAGGTTCGGCAGAAGCATATGTTCCCTTTAAGACATTAATCTGCTGAGTTTGGTGGTTTCTTGGAGCTGCTGAGGATTGCCCCCAGGTCTTCGTACGTTCAACTAATGCTCTATTCCTCTGAGCTACATCCCCTTAGATTGCAAGTAGTTGCATTTGGGAATAGACAAAAAGTGAGCCGAGGAATAAAATCGCTGTTTAGCCCCCTCACTGCGAAATGACTTTTTCTCTCTGCCTTTTGGTCCAGTGGTTAGGATTCGGTTCTTTTACCACCGCGGCCTGGGTTTGATTCCCGCTCAGGGAATGACTTGCTTTTGGGGAAACACTAGGCATAAGTCAAAAAACTTGGTACAACTGCTGAAAAAGTTATACTCTTCTGAGTCAGCGACCTAAGGACTGTTGCAATCTCGAGAAATCTCTGCTGCTCTACCAACATTCCTTTCAAAGGTCAACAAGTGAAGATTTCTTCTCTAAGGGAAAGATATGTGTTTGTCAAGCACATGTCAATGTGCACTGCTGTCAAAAAGTTGGCGTATGCCACAAGAAAAAGTACAATACTTTGAGCCGGATTTGAACCAGCGACCTAAGGATTACAGCAGTTTCACCTACAGTCCTCCGCTCTACCAACTGAGCTATCAAAGGGTGACAAATACAGTCAAACGCCATCCCCTAGATGGTCAGAGGTTTGGCAGAAGCATATGTTCCCTTTAAGAAATTAATCTGCTGAGTTTGGTGGTTTCTTGGAGCTGCTGAGGATTGCCCCCAGGTCTTCGTATGTTCAACAAATGCTCTATTGCTCTGAGCTACATCCCCTTAGATTGCAAGTAGTTGCATTTGGGAATAGACAAAAAGTGAGCCGAGGAATAAATTCGCTGTTTAGCCCCCTCACTGCGAAATGTCTTTTTCTCTCTCCCTTTTGGTCCAGTGGTTAGGATTCTGTTCTTTTACCACCGTGGCCTGGGTTTGATTCCCGCTCAGGGAATGACTTGCTTTTGGGGAAACACTAGGCATAAGTCAAAAACTTGGTACAACTGCAGAAAAAGTTATACTCTTCTGAGTCAGCGACCTAAGGACTGTTGCAATCTCGAGAACTCTCTGCTGCTCTACCAACATTCCTTTCAAAGGTCAACAAGTGAAGATGTCTTCTCTCAGGGAAAGATATGTGTTTGTCAAGCACATGTCAAGGTGCACTGCTGTCAAAAAGTTGGCGTAAGCCACAAGAAAAAGTAGTATCTTTGAGTCGGATTTGAACCAGCGACCTAAGGATTACAGCAGTTTCACCTACAGTCCTCCGCTCTACCAAC
>NW_027039196.1:0-50000 GCF_034236695.1 Oncorhynchus nerka | reverse complement strand
TCCTAGTAGTAGTACCATAACATACAGGATATCAACCATAGAGTTTATCCTAGTAGTACCATAACATACAGGATATCAACCATAGAGTTTATCCATAAGTACCATAACATACAGGATATCAACCATAGAGTTTATCCTAGTAGTAGTACCATAACATACAGGATATCAACCATAGAGTTTATCCTAGTAGTAGTACCATAACATACAGGATATCAACCATAGAGTTTATCCTAGTAGTAGTACCATAACATACAGGATATCAACCATAGAGTTTATCCTAGTAGTAGTACCATAACATACAGGATATCAACCATAGAGTTTATCCTAGTAGTAGTACCATAACATACAGGATATCAACCATAGAGTTTATCCTAGTAGTAGTACCATAACATACAGGATATCAACCATAGAGTTTATCCTAGTAGTAGTAACATACCATAACATACAGGATATCAACCATAGAGTTTATCCTAGTAGTAGTATCAACCATAACTACATACAGGATATCAACCATAGAGTTTATCCTAGTAGTAGTACCATAACATACAGGATATCAACCATAGAGTTTATCCTAGTAGTAGTACCATAACATACAGGATATCAACCATAGAGTTTATCCTAGTAGTAGTACCATAACATACAGGATATCAACCATAGAGTTTATCCTAGTAGTAGTACCATAACATACAGGATATCAACCATAGAGTTTATCCTAGTAGTAGTACCATAACATACAGGATATCAACCATAGAGTTTATCCTAGTAGTAGTACCATAACATACAGGATATCAACCATAGAGTTTATCCTAGTAGTAGTACCATAACATACAGGATATCAACCATAGAGTTTATCCTAGTAGTAGTACCATAACATACAGGATATCAACCATAGAGTTTATCCTAGTAGTAGTACCATAACATACAGGATATCAACCATAGAGTTTATCCTAGTAGTAGTACCATAACATACAGGATATCAACCATAGAGTTTATCCTAGTAGTAGTACCATAACATACAGGATATCAACCATAGAGTTTATCTTAGTAGTAGTACCATAACATACAGGATATCAACCATAGAGTTTATCCTAGTAGTAGTACCATAACATACAGGATATCAACCATAGAGTTTATCCTAGTAGTACCATAACATACAGGATATCAACATAACAGTAGTAGTAGGATATCAACCATAGAGTTTATCCTAGTAGTAGTACCATAACATACAGGATATCAACCATAGAGTTTATCCTAGTAGTAGTACCATAACATACAGGATATCAACCATAGAGTTTATCCTAGTAGTAGTACCATAACATACAGGATATCAACCATAGAGTTTATCTTAGTAGTAGTACCATAACATACAGGATATCAACCATAGAGTTTATCCTAGTAGTAGTACCATAACATACAGGATATCAACCATAGAGTTTATCCTAGTAGTAGTACCATAACATACAGGATATCAACCATAGAGTTTATCCTAGTAGTAGTACCATAACATACAGGATATCAACCATAGAGTTTATCCTAGTAGTAGTATCCATAACATACAGGATATCAACCATAGAGTAGAGCTTATCCTAGTAGTAGTACCATTATCAACCATAGAGTTTATCTAGTAGTAGTACCATAACATACAGGATATCAACCATAGAGTTTATCCTAGTAGTAGTACCATAACATACAGGATATCAACCATAGAGTTTATCCTAGTAGTACCATAACATACAGGATATCAACCATAGAGTTTATCCTAGTAGTAGTACCATAACATACAGGATATCAACCATAGAGTTTATCCTAGTAGTAGTACCATAACATACAGGATATCAACCATAGAGTTTATCAACCATAACATACAGGATATCAACCATAGAGTTTATCCTAGTAGTAGTACCATAACATACAGGATATCAACCATAGAGTTTATCTTAGTAGTAGTACCATAACATACAGGATATCAACCATAGAGTTTATCCTAGTAGTAGTACCATAACATACAGGATATCAACCATAGAGTTTATCCTAGTAGTAGTACCATAACATACAGGATATCAACCATAGAGTTTATCCTAGTAGTAGTACCATAACATACAGGATATCAACCATAGAGTTTATCCTAGTAGTAGTACCATAACATACAGGATATCAACCATAGAGTTTATCCTAGTAGTAGTACCATAACATACAGGATATCAACCATAGAGTTTATCCTTAGTAGTACCATAACATACAGGATATCAACCATAGAGTTTATCCTAGTAGTAGTACCATAACATACAGGATATCAACCATAGAGTTTATCCTAGTAGTAGTACCATAACATACAGGATATCAACCATAGAGTTTATCCTAGTAGTACCATAACATACAGGATATCAACCATAGAGTTTATCCTAGTAGTAGTACCATAACATACAGGATATCAACCATAGAGTTTATCCTAGTAGTAGTACCATAACATACAGGATATCAACCATAGAGTTTATCCTAGTAGTAGTACCATAACATACATCCTAGTAGGATAACATACAGGATATCAACATAGAGTTTATCCTAGTAGTAGTACCATAACATACAGGATATCAACCATAGAGTTTATCCTAGTAGTAGTACCATAACATACAGGATATCAACCATAGAGTTTATCCTAGTAGTAGTACCATAACATACAGGATATCAACCATAGAGTTTATCCTAGTAGTAGTACCATAACATACAGGATATCAACCATAGAGTTTATCCTAGTAGTAGTACCATAACATACAGGATATCAACCATAGAGTTTATCCTAGTAGTAGTACCATAACATACAGGATATCAACCATAGAGTTTATCCTAGTAGTAGTACCATAACATACAGGATATCAACCATAGAGTTTATCCTAGTAGTAGTACCATAACATACAGGATATCAACCATAGAGTTTATCCTAGTAGTAGTACCATAACATACAGGATATCAACCATAGAGTTTATCCTAGTAGTAGTACCATAACATACAGGATATCAACCATAGTAGTACCAGTTTATCAACCTAGAGTAGTAGTACCATAACATACAGGATATCAACCATAGAGTTTATCCTAGTAGTAGTACCATAACATACAGGATATCAACCATAGAGTTTATCCTAGTAGTAGTACCATAACATACAGGATATCAACCATAGAGTTTATCCTAGTAGTAGTACCATAACATACAGGATATCAACCAGGAGTTTATCAGTAGTAGTACCATAACATACAGTTATCAACCTAGTTTATCTAGTAGTACCATAACATACAGGATATCAACCATAGAGTTTATCCTAGTAGTAGGATATCAACCATAAGTTTATCATACACCATAACATACAGGATATCAACCATAGAGTTTATCCTAGTAGTAGTACCATAACATACAGGATATCAACCATAGAGTTTATCCTAGTAGTAGTACCATAACATACAGGATATCAACCATAGAGTTTATCCTAGTAGTAGTACCATAACATACAGGATATCAACCATAGAGTTTATCCTAGTAGTAGTACCATAACATACAGGATATCAACCATAGAGTTTATCCTAGTAGTAGTACCATAACATACAGGATATCAACCATAGAGTTTATCCTAGTAGTAGTACCATAACATACAGGATATCAACCATAGAGTTTATCCTAGTAGTAGTACCATAACATACAGGATATCAACCATAGTTTATCCTAGTAGTAGTTCCATAACATACAGGATATCAACCATAGAGTTTATCCTAGTAGTAGTACCATAACATACAGGATATCAACCATAGAGTTTATCCTAGTAGTAGTACCATAACATACAGGATATCAACCATAGAGTTTATCCTAGTAGTAGTACCATAACATACAGGATATCAACCATAGAGTTTATCCTAGTAGTAGTACCATAACATACAGGATATCAACCATAGAGTTTCCTAGTAGTAGTACCATAACATACAGGATAGTTTATCCTAGTAGTACCATAACATACAGGATATCAACCATAGAGTTTATCCTAGTAGTAGTACCATAACATACAGGATATCAACCATAGAGTTTATCCTAGTAGTAGTACCATAACATACAGGATATCAACCATAGAGTTTATCCTAGTAGTAGTACCATAACATACAGGATATCAACCATAGAGTTTATCCTAGTAGTAGTACCATAATCAACCATAGAGTTTATCAGTAGATATACAGGATATCAACCATAGAGTTTATCCTAGTAGTAGTACCATAACATACAGGATATCAACCATAGAGTTTATCCTAGTAGTAGTACCATAACATACAGGATATCAACCATAGAGTTTATCCTAGTAGTAGTACCATAACATACAGGATATATCAACCATAGAGTTTATCCTAGTAGTAGTACCATAACATACAGGATATCAACCATAGAGTTTATCCTAGTAGTAGTACCATAACATACAGGATATCAACCATAGAGTTTATCCTAGTAGTAGTACCATAACATACAGGATATCAACCATAGAGTTTATCCTAGTAGTAGTACCATAACATACAGGATATCAACCATAGAGTTTATCCTAGTAGTAGTACCATAACATACAGGATATCAACCATAGAGTTTATCCTAGTAGTACCATAACATACAGGATATCAACCATAGAGTTTATCCATAGTACCATAACATACAGGATATCAACCATAGAGTTTATCCTAGTAGTAGTACCATAACATACAGGATATCAACCATAGAGTTTATCCTAGTAGTAGTACCATAACATACAGGATATCAACCATAGAGTTTATCCTAGTAGTAGTACCATAACATACAGGATATCAACCATAGAGTTTATCCTAGTAGTAGTACCATAACATACAGGATATCAACCATAGAGTTTATCCTAGTAGTAGTACCATAACATACAGGATATCAACCATAGAGTTTATCCTAGTAGTAGTACCATAACATACAGGATATCAACCATAGAGTTTATCCTAGTAGTAGTACCATAACATACAGGATATCAACCATAGAGTTTATCCTAGTAGTAGTACCATAACATAACAACCATAGAGTTTATCCTAGTAGATACCATAACAATATCAACCATAGAGTTTATCCTAGTAGTAGTACCATAACATACAGGATATCAACCATAGAGTTTATCCTAGTAGTAGTACCATAACATACAGGATATCAACCATAGAGTTTATCCTAGTAGTAGTACCATAACATACAGGATATCAACCATAGAGTTTATCCTAGTAGTAGTACCATAACATACAGGATATCAACCATAGAGTTTATCCTAGTAGTAGTACCATAACATACAGGATATCAACCATAGAGTTTATCCTAGTAGTAGTACCATAACATACAGGATATCAACCATAGAGTTTATCCTAGTAGTAGTACCATAACATACAGGATATCAACCATAGAGTTTATCCTAGTAGTAGTACCATAACATACAGGATATCAACCATAGAGTTTATCCTAGTATATAACATACAGGATATCAACCATAGAGTTTATCCTAGTAGTAGTACCATAACATACAGGATATCAACCATAGAGTTTATCCTAGTAGTAGTATCAACATAACATACAGGATATCAACCATAGAGTTTATCCTAGTAGTAGTACCATAACATACAGGATATCAACCATTTAGTTTATCCTAACATACAGTAGTATCAACCATAGAGTTTATCCTAGTAGTACATAACATACAGGATATCAACCATAGAGTTTATCAGTAGTACCATAACATACAGGATATCAACCATAGAGTTTATCCTAGTAGTAGTACCATAACATACAGGATATCAACCATAGAGTTTATCCTAGTAGTAGTACCATAACATACAGGATATCAACCCTAGAGTTTATCCATACAGTATATAAACCATAGTTTATCCTAGTAGTAACATACAGGATATCAACCATAGAGTTTATCCTATAGTAGTACCATAACATACAGGATATCAACCATAGAGTTTATCCTAGTAGTACCATAACATACAGGATATCAACCATAGAGTTTATCCTAGTAGTAGTACCATAACATACAGGATATCAACCATAGAGTTTATCCTAGTAGTAGTACCATAACATACAGGATATCAACCATAGAGTTTATCCTAGTAGTAGTACCATAACATACAGGATATCAACCATAGAGTTTATCCTAGTAGTAGTACCATAACATACAGGATATCAACCATAGAGTTTATCCTAGTAGTAGTACCATAACATACAGGATATCAACCATAGAGTTTATCCTAGTAGTAGTACCATAACATACAGGATATCAACCATAGAGTTTATCCTAGTAGTAGTACCATAACATACAGGATATCAACCATAGAGTTTATCCTAGTAGTAGTACCATAACATACAGGATATCAACCATAGAGTTTATCCTAGTAGTAGTACCATAACATACAGGATATCAACCATAGAGTTTATCCTAGTAGTAGTACCATAACATACAGGATATCAACCATAGAGTTTATCCTAGTAGTAGTACCATAACATACAGGATATCAACCATAGAGTTTATCCTAGTAGTAGTACCATAACATACAGGATATCAACCATAGAGTTTATCCTAGTAGTAGTACCATAACATACAGGATATCAACCATAGAGTTTATCCTAGTAGTAGTACCATAACATACAGGATATCAACCATAGAGTTTATCCTAGTAGTAGTACCATAACATACAGGATATCAACCATAGAGTTTATCCTAGTAGTAGTACCATAACATACAGGATATCAACCATAGAGTTTATCCTAGTAGTAGTACCATAACATACAGGATATCAACCATAGAGTTTATCCTAGTAGTAGTACCATAACATACAGGATATCAACCATAGAGTTTATCCTAGTAGTAGTACCATAACATACAGGATATCAACCATAGAGTTTATCCTAGTAGTAGTACCATAACATACAGGATATCAACCATAGAGTTTATCCTAGTAGTAGTATCAACCATAACATACAGGATATCAACCATAGAGTTTATCCTAGTAGTAGTACCATAACATACAGGATATCAACCATAGAGTTTATCCTAGTAGTAGGATATCAACCATAGAGTTTATCATAGTAGTAGGATATCAACCATAGAGTTTATCCTAGTAGTAGTACCATAACATACAGGATATCAACCATAGAGTTTATCCTAGTAGTAGTACCATAACATACAGGATATCAACCATAGTTTATCTAGTAGTTTAACATACAGGATATCAACCATAGAGTTTAGTAGTACCATAACATACAGGATATCAACCATAGAGTTTATCCTAGTAGTAGTACCATAACATACAGGATATCAACCATAGAGTTTATCCTAGTAGTAGTACCATAACATACAGGATATCAACCATAGAGTTTATCCTAGTAGTAGTACCATAACATACAGGATATCAACCATAGAGTTTATCCTAGTAGTTTAACATCAGGATATCAACCATAGAGTTTATCCTAGTAAGTACCATAACATACAGGATATCAACCATAGAGTTTATCCTAGTAGTAGTACCATAACATACAGGATATCAACCATAGAGTTTATCCTAGTAGTAGTACCATAACATACAGGATATCAACCATAGAGTTTATCCTAGTAGTAGTACATACATAAACATAGAGTTTATCCTAGGATATCAACAGGATATCAACCATAGAGTTTATCCTAGTAGTAGTACCATAACATACAGGATATCAACCATAGAGTTTATCCTAGTAGTAGTACCATAACATACAGGATATCAACCATAGAGTTTATCCTAGTAGTAGTACCATAACATACAGGATATCAACCATAGAGTTTATCCTAGTAGTAGTATCAACCATAACATACAGGATATCAACCATAGAGTTTATCCTAGTAGTAGTACCATAACATACAGGATATCAACCATAGAGTTTATCCTAGTAGTAGTACCATAACATACAGGATATCAACCATAGAGTTTATCCTAGTAGTAGTACCATAACATACAGGATATCAACCATAGAGTTTATCCTATAGTAGTACCATAACATACAGGATATCAACCATAGAGTTTATCCTAGTAGTACCATAACATACAGGATATCAACCATAGAGTTTATCCTAGTAGTAGTACCATAACATACAGGATATCAACCATAGAGTTTATCCTAGTAGTAGTACCATAACATACAGGATATCAACCATAGAGTTTATCCTAGTAGTAGTACCATAACATACAGGATATCAACCATAGAGTTTATCCTAGTAGTAGTACCATAACATACAGGATATCAACCATAGAGTTTATCCTAGTAGTAGTACCATAACATACAGGATATCAACCATAGAGTTTATCCTAGTAGTAGTACCATAACATACAGGATATCAACCATAGAGTTTATCCTAGTAGTAGTACCATAACATACAGGATATCAACCATAGATCTTAGTTTAACATCCTATAGAGTTTATCCTAGTAGTACCATAACATACAGGATATCAACCATAGAGTTTATCCTAGTAGTAGTACCATAACATACAGGATATCAACCATAGAGTTTATCCTAGTAGTAGTACCATAACATACAGGATATCAACCATAGAGTTTATCCTAGTAGTAGTACCATAACATACAGGATATCAACCATAGAGTTTATCCTAGTAGTAGTACCATAACATACAGGATATCAACCATAGAGTTTATCCTAGTAGTAGTACCATAACATACAGGATATCAACCATAGAGTTTATCCTAGTAGTACCATAACATACAGGATATCAACCATAGAGTTTATCCTAGTAGTAGTACCATAACATACAGGATATCAACCATAGAGTTTATCCTAGTAGTAGTACCATAACATACAGGATATCAACCATAGAGTTTATCCTAGTAGTACCATAACATACAGGATATCAACCATAACAGTACCATAACATACAGGATATCAACCATAGAGTTTATCCTAGTAGTAGTACCATAACATACAGGATATCAACCATAGAGTTTATCCTAGTAGTAGTACCATAACATACAGGATATCAACCATAGAGTTTATCCTAACATACAGGATATCAACCATAGTAGTACCATAACATACAGGATATCAACCATAGAGTTTATCCTAGTAGTAGTACCATAACATACAGGATATCAACCATAGAGTTTATCCTAGTAGTAGTACCATAACATACAGGATATCAACCATAGAGTTTATCCTAGTAGTAGTACCATAACATACAGGATATCAACCATAGAGTTTATCCTAGTAGTAGTACCATAACATACAGGATAGTAGTACCATAACATACATATCAACCATAGAGTTTATCCTAGTAGTAGTACCATAACATACAGAGATCCTAGTAGTAGTACCAAACATACAGGATATCAACCATAGAGTTTATCCTAGTAGTAGTACCATAACATACAGGATATCAACCATAGAGTTTATCCTAGTAGTAGTACCATAACATACAGGATATCAACCATAGAGTTTATCCTAGTAGTACCATAACATACAGGATATCAACCATAGAGTTTATCCTAGTAGTTATAACATACAGGATATCAACCATAGAGTTTATCCTAGTAGTAGTACCATAACATACAGGATATCAACCATAGAGTTTATCCTAGTAGTACCATAACATACAGGATATCAACCATAGAGTTTATCCTAGTAGTAGTACCATAACATACAGGATATCAACCATAGAGTTTATCCTAGTAGTAGTACCATAACATACAGGATATCAACCATAGAGTTTATCCTAGTAGTAGTACCATAACATACAGGATATCAACCATAGAGTTTATCCTAGTAGTAGTACCATAACATACAGGATATCAACCATAGAGTTTATCCTAGTAGTACCATAACATACAGGATATCAACCATAGAGTTTATCCTAGTAGTATACCATAACATACATACAGGATATCAACCATAGAGTTTATCCTAGTAGTAGTACCATAACATACAGGATATCAACCATAGAGTTTATCCTAGTAGTAGTACCATAACATACAGGATATCAACCATAGAGTTTATCCTAGTAGTAGTACCATAACATACAGGATATCAACCATAGAGTTTATCCTAGTAGTAGTACCATAACATACAGGATATCAACCATAGAGTTTATCCTAGTAGTAGTACCATAACATACAGGATATCAACCATAGAGTTTATCCTAGTAGTAGTACCATAACATACAGGATATCAACCATAGAGTTTATCCTAGTAGTAGTACCATAACATACCATAACATACAGGATATCAACCATAGAGTTTATCCTAGTAGTACCATAACATACAGTTATCAACCATAGAGTTATATCAACCATAGAGTTTATCCTAGTAGTACCATAACATACAGGATATCAACCATAGAGTTTATCCTAGTAGTAGTACCATAACATACAGGATATCAACCATAGAGTTTATCCTAGTAGTACCATAACATACAGGATATCAACCATAGAGTTTATCCTAGTAGTAGTACCATAACATACAGGATATCAACCATAGAGTTTATCCCATAGTAGTAGTACCATAACATACAGGATATCAACCATAGAGTTTATCCTAGTAGTAGTACCATAACATACAGGATATCAACCATAGAGTTTATCCTAGTAGTAGTACCATAACATACAGGATATCAACCATAGAGTTTATCCTAGTAGTAGTACCATAACATACAGGATATCAACCATAGAGTTTATCCTATAGTACCATAACATACAGGATATCAACCATAGAGTTTATCCTAGTAGTAGTACCATAACATACAGGATATCAACCATAGAGTTTATCCTAGTAGTAGTACCATAACATACAGGATATCAACCATAAGTTTATCATAGTACCATAACATACAGGATATCAACCATAGAGTTTATCCTAGTAGTAGTACCATAACATACAGGATATCAACCATAGAGTTTATCTAGTAGTAGTACCATAACATACAGGATATCAACCATAGAGTTTATCCTAGTAGTAGTACCATAACATACAGGATATCAACCATAGAGTTTATCCTAGTAGTAGTATCAACCATAACCATAACATACAGGATATCAACCATAGAGTTTATCTCAACATACAGGATATCAACCAGAGTTTATCCTAGTAGTAGTAACATACAGGATATCAACCATAGAGTTTATCCTAGTAAGTACCATAACATACAGGATATCAACCATAGAGTTTATCCTAGTAGTAGTACCATAACATACAGGATATCAACCATAGAGTTTATCCTAGTAGTAGTACCATAACATACAGGATATCAACCATAGAGTTTATCCTAGTAGTAGTACCATAACAACCATACAGTAGATATAACCACAGGATATCAACCATAGAGTTTATCCTAGTAGTAGTACCATAACATACAGGATATCAACCATAGAGTTTATCCTAGTAGTAGTACCATAACATACAGGATATCAACCATAGAGTTTATCCTAGTAGTAGTACCATAACATACAGGATATCAACCATAGAGTTTATCCTAGTAGTAGTACCATAACATACAGGATATCAACCATAGAGTTTATCCTAGTAGTAGTACCATAACATACAGGATATCAACCATAGAGTTTATCCTAGTAGTAGTACCATAACATACAGGATATCAACCATAGAGTTTATCCTAGTAGTAGTACCATAACATACAGGATATCAACCATAGAGTTTATCCTAGTAGTAGTACCATAACATACAGGATATCAACCATAGAGTTTATCCTAGTAGTAGTACCATAACATACAGGATATCAACCATAGAGTTTATCCTAGTAGTAGTACCATAACATACAGGATATCAACCATAGAGTTTATCCTAGTAGTAGTACCATAACATACAGGATATCAACCATAGAGTTTATCCTAGTAGTAGTACCATAACATACAGGATATCAACCATAGAGTTTATCCTAGTAGTAGTACCATAACATACAGGATATCAACCATAGAGTTTATCCTAGTATAGTATCCTAGTAGTAGTACCATAACATACAGGATATCAACCATAGAGTTTATCCTAGTAGTACCATAACATACAGGATATCAACCATAGAGTTTATCCTAGTAGTAGTACCATAACATACAGGATATCAACCATAGAGTTTATCCTAGTAGTAGTACCATAACATACAGGATATCAACCATAGAGTTTATCCTAGTAGTAGTACCATAACATACAGGATATCAACCATAGAGTTTATCCTAGTAGTAGTACCATAACATACAGGATATCAACCATAGAGTTTATCCTAGTAGTAGTACCATACCAGGATATCAACCATAGAGTTTATCAGGATATCAACCATAGAGTTTATCCTAGTAGTAGTACCATAACATACAGGATATCAACCATAGAGTTTATCCTAGTAGTAGTACCATAACATACAGGATATCAACCATAGAGTTTATCCTAGTAGTAGTACCATAACATACAGGATATCAACCATAGAGTTTATCCTAGTAGTAGTACCATAACATACAGGATATCAACCATAGAGTTTATCCTAGTAGTAGTACCATAACATACAGGATATCAACCATAGAGTTTATCCTAGTCTTAGTAGTACCATAACATACAGGATATCAACCATAGAGTTTATCCTAGTAGTAGTACCATAACATACAGGATATCAACCATAGAGTTTATCCTAGTAGTAGTACCATAACAACCATAGAGTTTATCAGTAGATAACATACAATATCAACCATAGAGTTTATCCTAGTAGTAGTACCATAACATACAGGATATCAACCATAGAGTTTATCCTAGTAGTAGTACCATAACATACAGGATATCAACCATAGAGTTTATCCTAGTAGTAGTACCATAACATACAGGATATCAACCATAGAGTTTATCCTAGTAGTAGTACCATAACATACAGGATATCAACCATAGAGTTTATCCTAGTAGTAGTACCATAACATACAGGATATCAACCATAGAGTTTATCCTAGTAGTAGTACCATAACATACAGGATATCAACCATAGAGTTTATCCTAGTAGTAGTACCATAACATACAGGATATCAACCATAGAGTTTATCCTAGTAGTACCATAACATACAGGATATCAACCATAGAGTTTATCCTAGTAGTAGTACCATAACATACAGGATATCAACCATAGAGTTTATCCTAGTAGTAGTACCATAACATACAGGATATCAACCATAGAGTTTATCCTAGTAGTAGTACCATAACATACAGGATATCAACCATAGAGTTTATCCTAGTAGTACATAACATACAGGATATCAGGATATCAACCATAGAGTTTATCCTAGTAGTAGTACCATAACATACAGGATATCAACCATAGAGTTTATCCTAGTAGTAGTACCATAACATACAGGATATCAACCATAGAGTTTATCCTAGTAGTAGTACCATAACATACAGGATATCAACCATAGAGTTTATCCTAGTAGTAGTACCATAACATACAGGATATCAACCATAGAGTTTATCCTAGTAGTAGTACCATAACATACAGGATATCAACCATAGAGTTTATCCTAGTAGTAGTACCATAACATACAGGATATCAACCATAGAGTTTATCCTAGTAGTAGTACCATAACATACAGGATATCAACCATAGAGTTTATCCTAGTAGTAGTACCATAACATACAGGATATCAACCATAGAGTTTATCCTAGTAGTAGTACCATAACATACAGGATATCAACCATAGAGTTTATCCTAGTAGTAGTACCATAACATACAGGATATCAACCATAGAGTTTATCCTAGTAGTAGTACCATAACATACAGGATATCAACCATAGAGTTTATCCTAGTAGTAGTACCATAACATACAGGATATCAACCATAGAGTTTATCCTAGTAGTAGGATATCAACCAACAGTTTATCCTAGTAGGATATCAACCATAGAGTTTATCCTAGTAGTAGTACCATAACATACAGGATATCAACCATAGAGTTTATCCTAGTAGTACCATAACATACAGGATATCAACCATAGAGTTTATCCTAGTAGTAGTACCATAACATACAGGATATCAACCATAGAGTTTATCCTAGTAGTACCATAACATACAGGATATCAACCATAGAGTTTATCCTAGTAGTAGTACCATAACATACAGGATATCAACCATAGAGTTTATCCTAGTAGTAGTACCATAACATACAGGATATCAACCATAGAGTTTATCCTAGTAGTACCATAACATACAGGATATCAACCATAGAGTTTATCCTAGTAGTAGTACCATAACATACAGGATATCAACCATAGAGTTTATCCTAGTAGTACCATAACATACAGGATATAAACCATAGAGTTTATCCTAGTAGTACCATAACATACAGGATATAAACCATAGAGTTTATCCTAGTAGTACCATAACATACAGGATATCAACCATAGAGTTTATCCTAGTAGTAGTACCATAACATACAGGATATCAACCATAGAGTTTATCCTAGTAGTAGTACCATAACATACAGGATATCAACCATAGAGTTTATCCTAGTAGTAGTACCATAACATACAGGATATCAACCATAGAGTTTATCCTAGTAGTAGTACCATAACATACAGGATATCAACCATAGAGTTTATCCTAGTAGTACCATAACATACAGGATATCAACCATAGAGTTTATCCTAGTAGTAGTACCATAACATACAGGATATCAACCATAGAGTTTATCCTAGTAGTAGTACCATAACATACAGGATATCAACCATAGAGTTTATCCTAGTAGTAGTACCATAACATACAGGATATCAACCATAGAGTTTATCCTAGTAGTAGTACCATAACATACAGGATATCAACCATAGAGTTTATCCTAGTAGTAGTACCATAACATACAGGATATCAACCATAGAGTTTATCTTAGTAGTAGTACCATAACATACAGGATATCAACCATAGAGTTTATCTTAGTAGTAGTACCATAACATACAGGATATCAACCATAGAGTTTATCCTAGTAGTAGTACCATAACATACAGGATATCAACCATAGAGTTTATCCTAGTAGTAGTACCATAACATACAGGATATCAACCATAGAGTTTATCCTAGTAGTAGTACCATAACATACAGGATATCAACCATAGAGTTTATCCTAGTAGTAGTACCATAACATACAGGATATCAACCATAGAGTTTATCCAGTAGTAGTACCATAACATACAGTATCAACCATAGAGTTTATCCTAGTAGTACCATAACATACAGGATATAAACCATAGAGTTTATCCTAGTAGTACCATAACATACAGGATATAAACCATAGAGTTTATCCTAGTAGTACCATAACATACAGGATATAAACCATAGAGTTTATCCTAGTAGTACCATAACATACAGGATATCAACCATAGAGTTTATCCTAGTAGTAGTACCATAACATACAGGATATCAACCATAGAGTTTATCCTAGTAGTACCATAACATACAGGATATCAACCATAGAGTTTATCCTAGTAGTAGTACCATAACATACAGGATATCAACCATAGAGTTTATCCTAGTAGTACCATAACATACAGGATATAAACCATAGAGTTTATCTTAGTTGTAACATAACATACAGGATATCAACCATAGAGTTTATCCTAGTAGTAGTACCATAACATACAGGATATCAACCATATAGTTTATCTTAGTAGTACCATAACATACAGGATATCAACCATAGAGTTTATCCTAGTAGTAGTACCATAACATACAGGATATCAACCATAGAGTTTATCCTAGTAGTACCATAACATACAGGATATAAACCATAGAGTTTATCCTAGTAGTACCATAACATACAGGATATAAACCATAGAGTTTATCCTAGTAGTACCATAACATACAGGATATAAACCATAGAGTTTATCCTAGTAGTACCATAACATACAGGATATCAACCATAGAGTTTATCCTAGTAGTAGTACCATAACATACAGGATATCAACCATAGAGTTTATCCTAGTAGTACCATAACATACAGGATATCAACCATAGAGTTTATCCTAGTAGTAGTACCATAACATACAGGATATCAACCATAGAGTTTATCCTAGTAGTACCATAACATACAGGATATAAACCATAGAGTTTATCTTAGTTGTAACATAACATACAGGATATCAACCATAGAGTTTATCCTAGTAGTAGTACCATAACATACAGGATATCAACCATATAGTTTATCTTAGTAGTACCATAACATACAGGATATCAACCATAGAGTTTATCCTAGTAGTAGTACCATAACATACAGGATATCAACCATAGAGTTTATCCTAGTAGTAGTACCATAACATACAGGATATCAACCATAGAGTTTATCCTAGTAGTACCATAACATAACATATCAACCATAGAGTTTATCAGTAGTAGTACCATAACATACAGTTATAACCTAGAGTTTATCCTAGTAGTAGTACCATAACATACAGGATATCAACCATAGAGTTTATCCTAGTAGTAGTACCATAACATACAGGATATCAACCATAGAGTTTATCCTAGTAGTAGTTCAATGACATACAGGATATCAACCATAGAGTTTATCCTAGTAGTAGTACCATAACATACAGGATATCAACCATAGAGTTTATCCTAGTAGTAGTACCATAACATACAGGATATCAACCATAGAGTTTATCCTAGTAGTAGTTCAATGACATACAGGATATCAACCATAGAGTTTATCCTAGTAGTAGTTCAATGGCATACAGGATATCAACCATAGAGTTTATCCTAGTAGTAGTACCATAACATACAGGATATCAACCATAGAGTTTATCTTAGTAGTACCATAACATACAGGATATCAACCATAGAGTTTATCCTAGTAGTAGTACCATAACATACAGGATATCAACCATAGAGTTTATCCTAGTAGTACCATAACATACAGGATATCAACCATAGAGTTTATCCTAGTAGTAGTACCATAACATACAGGATATCAACCATAGAGTTTATCCTAGTAGTAGTACCATAACATACAGGATATCAACCATAGAGTTTATCCTAGTAGTAGTACCATAACATACAGGATATCAACCATAGAGTTTATCTTAGTAGTAGTACCATAACATACAGGATATCAACCATAGAGTTTATCCTAGTAGTAGTACCATAACATACAGGATATCAACCATAGAGTTTATCTTAGTAGTACCATAACATACAGGATATCAACCATAGAGTTTATCCTAGTAGTTGTACCATAACATACAGGATATCAACCATAGAGTTTATCCTAGTAGTAGTTCAATGACATACAGGATATCAACCATAGAGTTTATCCTAGTAGTAGTACCATAACATACAGGATATCAACCATAGAGTTTATCTTAGTAGTAGTACCATAACATACAGGATATCAACCATAGAGTTTATCCTAGTAGTAGTACCATAACATACAGGATATCAACCATAGAGTTTATCCTAGTAGTAGTACCATAACATACAGGATATCAACCATAGAGTTTATCCTAGTAGTAGTACCATAACATACAGGATATCAACCATAGAGTTTATCCTAGTAGTAGTACCATAACATACAGGATATCAACCATATAGTTTATCTTAGTAGTACCATAACATACAGGATATCAACCATAGAGTTTATCCTAGTAGTAGTACCATAACATACAGGATATCAACCATAGAGTTTATCCTAGTAGTAGTACCATAACATACAGGATATCAACCATAGAGTTTATCTTAGTAGTACCATAACATACAGGATATCAACCATAGAGTTTATCTTAGTAGTACCATAACATACAGGATATCAACCATAGAGTTTATCCTAGTAGTACCATAACATACAGGATATCAACCATAGAGTTTATCCTAGTAGTAGTACCATAACATACAGGATATCAACCATAGAGTAGTACCATAACATACAGGATATCAACCATAGAGTTTATCCTAGTAGTAGTACCATAACATACAGGATATCAACCATAGAGTTTATCCTAGTAGTAGTTCCATAACATACAGGATATCAACCATAGAGTTTATCCTAGTAGTAGTACCATAACATACAGGATATCAACCATAGAGTTTATCTTAGTAGTACCATAACATACAGGATATCAACCATAGAGTTTATCCTAGTAGTAGTACCATAACATACAGGATATCAACCATAGAGTTTATCTTAGTAGTACCATAACATACAGGATATCAACCATAGAGTTTATCCTAGTAGTAGTACCATAACATACAGGATATCAACCATAGAGTTTATCTTAGTAGTACCATAACATACAGGATATCAACCATAGAGTTTATCCTAGTAGTAGTACCATAACATACAGGATATCAACCATAGAGTTTATCCTAGTAGTAGTACCATAACATACAGGATATCAACCATAGAGTTTATCTTAGTAGTACCATAACATACAGGATATCAACCATAGAGTTTATCCTAGTAGTAGTACCATAACATACAGGATATCAACCATAGAGTTTATCCTAGTAGTAGTACCATAACATACAGGATATCAACCATAGAGTTTATCTTAGTAGTACCATAACATACAGGATATCAACAATACATGTTATCCTAGTAGTAGTACCATAAGCAAGTTGAAAGAGGAAAAGAGTGTGCAGGCCCAATGGTCTGGTGATATAGGCACAAGTATGAAACCATGGAAACCAGAATTCCGTTACCGTCCGTCTCCACCCTTCCCGCTTTGGCTCTTTTTATTTAGTCTCCTCCTCTCTTTCTAAACTATATTTTTAATCTGCCCTAAACCATTTTTATTTAAGAGCACATGAGTCTGTGAAAAGCCTGTTGAGAGTAGGCATCGTTGATTAGAGCAAGTGCCACAGACATCTGAACTACCCCAGTGATGGGTTGAGAACCACAGTAGGAATACTCTACTCCCACACACAGTAAAGCTGAACTACCCCAGTGATGGGTTGAGAACCACAGTAGGAATACTCTACTCCCACGCACAGTAAAGCTGAACTTCCCCAGTGATGGGTTGAGAACCACAGTAGGAATACTCTACTCCCACACACAGTAAAGCTGAACTACCCCAGTGATGGGTTGAGAACCACAGTAGGAATACTCTACTCCCACGCACAGTAAAGCTGAACTACCCCAGTGATGGGTTGAGAACCACAGTAGGAATACTCTACTCCCACGCACAGTAAAGCTGAACTACCCCAGTGATGGGTTGAGAACCACAGTAGGAATACTCTACTCCCACGCACAGTAAAGCTGAACTACCCCAGTGATGGGTTGAGAACCACAGTAGGAATACTCTACTCCCACGCACAGTAAAGCTGAACTACCCCAGTGATGGGTTGAGAACCACAGTAGGAATACTCTACTCCCACGCACAGTAAAGCTGAACTAGGACCAGTTTATGAAATAACATGCAAGGGTTTAACCTGCTGCAAGTTATTTTTGTCTGAAATTACATCAATCTCTGGAATCATAATTTACATGTCTTAAAATGTTTTACTATATCTGATTTACCTAGATCAGTGTATTGAATCATATTCACTCTTCCAGTGTGATGTGTTTGTGTTTCTACTGACTGTAGATCAGAGTTTAAAAGCCATTGTTATCTCCCTGTGTTTGTTCCAGGCAGGCCAGAGAGATTGTCCTGAAGTACGAGGGGAGGCTAACAAGGACCAGAGGGTACCAGGCTGCTGGGGCTGATGTGGGTTCAAACACACACACACACACACACACACACACACACACACACACACACACACACACACACACACACACACACACACACACACACACACACACACACACACACACACACCACAACACATACTGCAAGAAGGTTCACAAACACACTCATATTATACAACACAATGACTGTACCACTTAAAATGCATCTTCATAGTCATAGTTTAACTTGCTGTAGCACATTTGATTGCATGTGGATGATCTACTTTGTCCAAAATATGTGGGTTCTAGTAAACAAAGGCAACAGGTTAAGTATTACGTTTTGACATCTCATAGCGTACTGTACAAACTCTGCTGTGCCAGTAATGTGCATGTAGTTTCACAAACTGAATGCAACTCTAATTTCAACACAGATATTAACATGTTTAGGCATATCAATGTGTCAGGCTACTTTTCACATGTGATTTCATTGAAAATGAGCTTAGAGAATTAGCTTACTATTTCTCTACTGCAGTGGAACAATCCGATGCCTTCAGCCTGATTGTTACTGTGTCCATTCCCTCTGTTCTGTAGGCTGAGTTATACACTTAACATTGCCTTTCTGTTCTCACTGTGTTTACGAGACCGTGAGGTTAGAGCTCGACACTGCTCCCTCTGCCTGTAGGCTTCTCTCTGTACACACACACACACACGCACACACACATGCACGCGCACAGGCGCGCACACACACACACGCACACACACACACTTACACACTTACACACACACACACACACACACACACACACATACACACACACACACACACACACACACGCACATAGGCACACACACAGCCTCAGCAAACCGCAGCCAAGCAAATTTATAGCCTGTTGTTATGGTTTGGTTTAATTAAAATGTTCAGGCATTGGGCAAGGCTACCGAAGCACCATTAAAATTAATAGACTTTTAGAAAGTAGATTGATGAGGAATCATTAATTATATATATATATTGGCTTCTGCTTAATTACAATTTAGAAATCACATCCATTTGTTCAATGTGTATATGAATAATCATATCTTGACTTTTGAATAAAGTACCCCTCCCTATCATGAAATCATGAAATTAATTAAATACAATATTTATCTATGGTACAGTGGGATCTGCTCATTTGATGTTAAGTGATGGGACTTGACTGGTGTTGCTTTGTATGTGTTGGCTACTGAATCAACAGATCTTCTCTGAGAGAATTAAGCAAAGATTTTAACCTCTTCCTCCTTAAACACAAACACACACACATGCACACACACCCTGAAAATAATTTACTGTTTCAGTCCAATGGTTTGGGCATCTGAAATAAGACACGATAATAACAGTAAATCAATCATTCAAAAAAGCCACGCAGACAAATATATACAGTATATATATAAATATATACACACACACTAATAGAAAATGGTCTTATATTTTCAGCTGCTGAAGAAGGTCTCCAGGTTGCTGTACAACATCGTGGTTCTGTTTATTCCCTGGGAGATGAGGATCAAGAAAATAGAAAGTAACAACTTTTAATAACAGATTTTATTACTTACTTGAACATGTAAGATATTGACTATATTACAGTAGTTCATTTCCTTTTACTGTAATGTGTATTTTACTGTAAAATTGTATTGACACACAGGCACACTGTCGCCACACACACACTTCCACACTCATCACAGACGCTGCTGCTACTGTCTACTATCTATCCTGTTGTCTAGTCACTTTATCCCTACCTATACCTACATACTGTATCTTCCTCAATTACCTCGTACCCCTGCACATAGGCTCTGTACTGGTAACCCGTGTGTATAGCCAAGTTATTACCTCGTACCCCTGCACATAGGCTCTGTACTGGTAACCCGTGTGTATAGCCAAGTTATTACCTCGTACCCCTGCACATAGACTCTGTACTGGTAACCCGTGTGTATAGCCAAGTTATTACCTCAAACCCCTGCACATAGACTCTGTACTGGTAACCCGTGTGTATAGCCAAGTTATTACCTCGTACCCCTGCACATAGACTCTGTACTGGTAACCCGTGTGTATAGCCAAGTTATTACCTCCTACCCCTGCACATAGACTCTGTACTGGTAACCCGTGTGTATAGCCAAGTTATTACCTCCTACCCCTGCACATAGACTCTGTACTGGTAACCCGGGTGTATAGCCAAGTTATTTCCTCGTACCCCTGCACATAGACTCTGTACTGGTAACCCGTGTGTATAGCCAAGTTATTTCCTCTTACCCCTGCACATAGACTCTGTACTGGTAACCCGTGTGTATAGCCAAGTTATTACCTCGTACCCCTGCACATAGACTCTGTACTGGTAACCTGTGTGTATAGCCAAGTTATTACCTCCTACCCCTGCACATAGACTCTGTACTGGTAACCCGTGTGTATAGCCAAGTTATTACCTCGTACCCCTGCACATAGACTCTGTACCGGTAACCCGTGTGTATAGCCAAGTTATTACCTCGTACCCCTGCACATAGACTCTGTACCGGTAACCCGTGTGTATAGCCAAGTTATTACCTCAAACCCCTGCACATAGACTCTGTACTGGTAACCCGTGTGTATAGCCAAGTTATTACCTCGTACCCCTGCACATAGACTCTGTACCGGTAACCCGTGTGTATAGCCAAGTTATTACCTCAAACCTCTGCACATAGACTCTGTACCCCTGCACATAGACTCTGTCTGTACCGGTAACCCGTGTGTATAGCCAAGTTATTACCTCAAACCCCTGCACATAGACTCTGTACTGGTAACCCGTGTGTATAGCCAATTACCTCGTTACATTCTGTACCCCGTGTGTATAGCCAAGTTACCCCTGCACATAGACTCTGTACTGGTAACCCGTGTGTATAGCCAAGTTATTACCTCGTACCCCTGCACATAGACTCTGTACCGGTAACCCGTGTGTATAGCCAAGTTATTACCTCGTACCCCTGCACATAGACTCTGTACTGGTAACCCGTGTGTATAGCCAAGTTATTACCTCGTACCCCTGCACATAGACTCTGTACTGGTAACCCGTGTGTATAGCCAAGTTATTACCTCGTACCCCTGCACATAGACTCTGTACTGGTAACCCGTGTGTATAGCCAAGTTATTACCTCGTAGACTCTGTACTGGTAACCCGTGTGTATAGCCAAGTTATTACCTCGTACCCCTGCACATAGACTCTGTACTGGTAACCCGTGTGTATAGCCAAGTTATTACCTCGTACCCCTGCACATAGACTCTGTACTGGTAACCCGTGTGTATAGCCAAGTTATTACCTCATACCCCTGCACATAGACTCTGTACTGGTAACCCGTGTGTATAGCCAAGTTATTACCTCGTACCCCTGCACATAGACTCTGTACTGGTAACCCGTGTGTATAGCCAAGTTATTACCTCGTACCCCTGCACATAGACTCTGTACTGGTAACCCGTGTGTATAGCCAAGTTATTACCTCGTACCCCTGCACATAGACTCTGTACTGGTAACCCGTGTGTATAGCCAAGTTATTACCTCGTACCCCTGCACATAGACTCTGTACTGGTAACCCGTGTGTATAGCCAAGTTATTACCTCGTACCCCTGCACATAGACTCTGTACTGGTAACCCGTGTGTATAGCCAAGTTATTACCTCAAACCCCTGCACATAGACTCTGTACTGGTAACCCGTGTGTATAGCCAAGTTATTACCTCGTACCCCTGCACATAGACTCTGTACTGGTAACCCGTGTGTATAGCCAAGTTATTACCTCCTACCCCTGCACATAGACTCTGTACTGGTAACCCGTGTGTATAGCCAAGTTATTACCTCGTACCCCTGCACATAGACTCTGTACCGGTAACCCATGTGTATAGCCAAGTTATGTATATATTTATATTGTATTTACTCCTTGTGTTACACATGTTTTTCTATTGTTATTTTATTTATATTTTTGGTATTTTGCGTTGTTGGCCCGTAAGTTAGCATTCCAGTCTACACCTGTTGTTTACCAAGCATGTGACAATTAACATTTTAAATAAATAAATGTAATGTCTGAAATTTAAAATAATTTCAGTTTGGTTTGAGATGATTTGTGATTATCTGTCTCCTTTCCCATAGTACAGATCTAGGATCAGCTCTACCTACCCCAAACCTTAACTTAAACATTAGTGGTGAAAATTCAAAACTGACCCAATATCGGTGTCTTGGGGTAACTTCACCATACACCCCTGTCTCTGTTTCCATCTTAGGTCACTTTGGGTCCGGGGTGGCCTCCTACTTCATCTTCCTCAGATGGCTGTTTGGTATCAACATAGTCCTTACTGTCATGACTGGAGCATTCATAGTCATACCTGAGGTGTGTGTGTGTGTGTGTGTGTGTGTGTGTGTTGTGTGTGTGTGTGTGTGTGTGTGTGTGTGTGTGTGTGTGTGTGTGTGTGTGTGTGTGTGTGTGTGTGTGTGTGTGTGTGTGTGTGTGTGTGTGTGTGTGTGTGTGTGTGTGTGTGTGTGTGTGTGTGTGTGTGTGTGTGTTAGAGTGGCCGATTAATTAGGGCCGATTTCAAGTTTTCATAACAATCGGTAATCTGCATTTTTGGACACCGATCATGGCCGACTACTGCGTGGCAGGCTGACTACCTGTTATGCAAGTGCAGCAAGGAGCCAAGGTAAGGTGCTAGCTAGCATTAAACGTATCTTATAAAAAACAATCAATCTTAACATAATCACTAGTTAACTACACATGGTTGATGATATTACTAGTTTATCTAGCTTGTCCTGCGTTGCATATAATCAATGCGGTGCCTGTAAATTTTTCATTGAATCACAGCCTACTTCACCAAACGGGTGATTTAACAAGCGCATTCGTGAAAAAAGCACTGTCGTTGCACCAATGTGTACCTAACCATAAACATCAATGCCTTTATTAAAATCAATACACAAGTATATATTTTTAAACCTGCATATTTAGTTAATATTGCCCGCTAACATGAATTTATTTTAACTATTGTGTCACTTCTCTTGCGTTCTGTGCAACAGAGTCAGGGTATGTGCAGCAGTTTGGTTTGCCTGGCTCGTTGCGAACTGTGAAGACTATTTCTTCCTAATGAACACCGCCATCTTCGCCAAACGGGGGATGATTTAACAAAAGCACATTTGCGAAAAAATCATAATCATTGCACGAATGTACCTAACCATAAACATCAATGTACCTAACCATAAACATCAATGTACCTAACCATAAACATCAATGTACCTAACCATAAACATCAATGTACCTAACCATAAACATCAATGTACCTAACCATAAACATCAATGTACCTAACCATAAACATCAATGTACCTAACCATAAACATCAATGTACCTAACCATAAACATCAATGTACCTAACCATAAACATCAATGTACCTAACCATAAACATCAATGCCTTTCTTGAGATCCAATACACAGTATATATATATATATATAGTATATATTTTTAAACCTGCATATTTATTTAAAAGAAATTCATGTTAGCAGGCAATATTAAACTGGGGAAATTGTATCACTTCTCTTGTGTTCCTTGCACGCAGAGTCAGGGTATATGCAACAGTTTGGGCCGCCTGGCTCGTTGCGAACTAATTTGCCCGAATTTTACGTAATTATGACATAACATTGAAGGTTGTGCAATGTAACTGGAATATTTAGACTTATGGATGCCACCCGTTAGATAAAATACTGAACTCTTCCGTATTTCACTGAAATAATAAACGTTTATTTTATAAATGATAGTTTCCGGATTTGACCATATTAATGACCTAAGGCTCGTATTTCTGTGTGTTATTATGTTATAATTAAGTCTATGATTTGATATTTGATAGAGCAGTCTGACTGAGCGGTGGTAGGCAGCAGCAGGCTCGTAAGCATTCATTCAAACACAACTTTTGTGCGTTTTGCCAGAAGCTCTTCGCTGTGCTTCAAGCATTGCGCGGTTTATGACTTCAAGCCTATCAATTCCCGAGATGAGGCTGGTGTAACCGATGTGAAATGGCTAGCTAGTTAGCGGGGTGTGCGCTAATAGCGTTTCAAACATCACTCGGTCTGAGACTTGGAGTAGTTGTTCCCCTTGCCCTGCAAGGTCCACGGCTTTTGTGAAGCGATGGGTAATGCTGCTTCGAGGGTGGCTGTTGTCAATGTGTTCCTGGTTCGAGCCCAGGTAGGAGCGATGAGAGGGACAGAAGCTATGGCAATATTAAAGTGCCTATAAGAACATCCAATAGTCAAAGGTATATGAAATACAAATCGTATAGAGAGAAATAGTCCTATAATTCCTATAATAACCTCAACCTAAAACGTCTTACCTTGGAATATTGAAGACTCATGTTAAAAGGAACCACCAGCTTTCATATGTTCTCATGTTCTGAGCAAGGAACTTAAATGTTAGCTTTTTTACACAGCACATATTGCACTTTTACTTTCTTCTTTTTGCATTATTTAAACCAAATTGAACATGTTTCATTATTTATTTGAGGCTAAATTGATTTTAATGATGTATTATATTAAGTTAAAATAAAAGTGTTCATTCAGTATTGTTGTAATTGTCATTATTACAAATAAATACATAAAAAAAATTAAAAGGCTGATTAATCGGTATCTGCTTTTTTTGGGTCCTCCAATAATCGGTATCGGCATTGAAAAATCATAATCGGTCGACCTCTAGTGTGTGTGTGTGTGTGTGTGTGTGTGTCAATCAATAGAAGAACAGGGGCTGTTTGTACCATAGATGTGTGTACCATGGATGTGTGTACCATAGATGTGTGTATCATGGATGTGTGTATCATGACTAAATAATTAAGTTATTAGGGAAAGGAAGTAAACTGAATTCTCCATAAAACAAAACTTAAAAACAGCGATAGAGGATTTCAACTTTATTTAACACGATTTGACTGCTTCAAATGTAGAATGTAGCTGAATGTTACAATGGTGAATTGTATGCAGAGGATACAAGAGAGGACCTAACAGATATTGTAAATTCCGGTATGTGCTTGCAAAGTATGACAATAAAAATCAGCACTTTTGGTGCCAGACGTCACAAATAATGCATAGAGGGCATTGTTATTGGTCTGGGTATGTCGGGAAAAGCAGGGCTGATTTATTTAGCCGGCTGACATGCAGACACAGGCAATTTCCCCAGACATCAGCTGGCACATCACTCACTCCCAATCTCCTCCATTTCATCCCTCCTTCCTTCCATCCATTCTCCAACCAACCCTTTCCCTCCTTCATTCACCCCAACCTCACAGATTGGATTTTTCTTTTGTAGACTGAAGTTTTCAGAGATAAGACTTTGGTAGAGATTTAATCCGATCGCTGGTTGTAGACTAAGTCCCTTTTAGCTTGTATCTGACAATAAAACATTTTACCGTCATGGTGAAGACATTGTGACGTCATGGTGAAATCGTGATGAAGTCATATTGAAGTCATGGTGAAGTCATATTGAAATCATGGTGAAGTCGTGGTGAAGTCGTGGTGACATCATGGTTAAGTCATGGTGAAATCGTGATGAAGTCATATTGAAATCATGGTGAAGTCGTGGTGATGTCATGGTTAAGTCATGGTGAAGTCATGGTTAAGTCGGGGTGATGTCACGGTGACGTCATGGTGAAGTCATATTGAAATCATGGTTAAGTCATGGTGAAGTCATGGTGAAGTCATGGTGAAGTCATAGTGAAATCGTGATGAAGTCATATTGAAGTCATATTGAAGTCATGGTGAAGTCATGGTGAAGTCATGGTTAAGTCGGGGTGATGTCACGGTGACGTCATGGTGAAGTCATATTGAAATCATGGTGAAGTCGTGGTGACATCATGGTTAAGTCATGATGAAGACATGGTTAAGTTGTGGTGAAATCGTGATGAAGTCATATTGAAGTCATGGTGAAGTCATGGTTAAGTCATGGTGACAGCATGGTGAAGTCATGGTGGCATCATGGTGAAGTCATAGTGAAGACATGGTGAAGTCATGGTGACAGCATGGTGAAGTCATGGTTAAGTCATGGTGAAATCGTGATAAAGTCATGGTGACAGCATGGTGAAGTCATGGTGGCGTCATGGTGAAGTCATAGTGAAGACATGCTGAAGTCATGGTGACAGCATGGTGAAGTCATGGTGGCGTCATGGTGAAGTCATAGTGAAGACATGGTGAAGTCATGGTGACAGCATGGTGAAGTCATGGTTAGGTCATGGTGACAGCATGGTGAAGTCATGGTTAGGTCATGGTGACAGCATGATGAAGTCATGGTGAAGCTGGACCTAATTATATAATGATTTATGTACTATAATTCAGTCAATATTCAAACCTTTAAGCGTTGTGTCTTACTCCATTATCCACCTGTTATTTATCAGAACTTACTGTTGCTACTTGATACATAAAGACCGATCAATGTTATTGTTGTTTGGAGATCATTGTCGATTATGATCGGAAGAAAAGAGAAAATAAAATATCTAGGGAAAATATTATTGTGTTTGAGGCATGGAGTGGGCAGTTAAACTGTGTGTGTGTGTGACCTGTAGTTCTGTGTGCGTGTGTGTGTGTGCAAATTCAATGGTAACATTGTCCCTTTCTAATCCATTTGCCCCCACTCCTCCCCATATCATTGATTGTACTGGCATAATAATCCCTCTGATTTCTCCCCTCAGCTCCTGGCCGGAGAGCCGTTCGGAACAACCCGGAGTAAGACCATTCCCAAGGAGCACCTGGCCTCAGCCCAAGATCTGGACACCATCTGGTCTCTTGGGGCAAGGCAGTTTAATCTCTTAATGTTCCCTCAATATCACTGTTCAATTACATCCATTTTGTTGTGTAGTCCGATTCATCTAAACTATATTTCAACCACTCCTTGTACTGTGAGTGATGTTTATGTTGCCAGCCTTCTTCTTAGCATGACATTAAGTACGGAGGCCCCCGAGGAGCAACAGTAACCACATAATAACACATAATAACACATAATAACACATAATAACCACATAATAACCACATAATAACACATAATAACCACATAATAACACATAAACCCATATAATAACACATAATAACCACATAATAACCACATAATAACCACATAATAACCACATAATAACACATAATAACCACATAATAACCACATAATAACACATAATAACCACATAATAACCACATAATAACACATAAACCCACATAATAACACATACTAACAACAAAATAATACAAAATAACACACAAAACCACATAATCACATAATAACCACATAATAACACAAAATAACACGTAAAACCACATAATAATCACATAATAACACATAATACCACATAGTACCACATAATAACCACACAACAACCACATAATTAGACATAATAACCACATAATAACACATAATAACCGCATAATAACCACATAATAACACATAATAACCGCACAATAACACATAATAACACACAATAACCACATAATAACCACATAATAACCTCATAATAACACATACTAACTGCATAATACCACATAATAACACATAATATCCTCATAATAACACATAATACCACAAAATACCACATAATAACCACATAATAATCCTTACACTGTGTGAATTGGATCAGGATTTGTAGTGCCTCAGTAGTGTCTCAACAGTCCCTCAGTAGTCCCTCAGTAATGTGTTAAAAGTGTCTCAATAGCACCTCAATAGTGCCTCAATAGTGTTTCAATTGTGTTTTTAAAGTGGTTCAATAGTGTTTCATTAGCGCCTCAATACCGTCTCAATAGCGCCTCAATACCATCTCAAAAGTGTCTCAATAGTGTTTCAATATTGTCTTGAAAGTGTCTCAATAGTGTTTCAATAGTGTCTTGAAAGTGTCTCAATAGTGCCCCAACAGTGTTTTGGATTTGTTTGTTGCATGCTTTAAGTTTCACCGTGTTTTAAAGACCTAAGCCACAACTTGTTTTGGTTCCCAGTTTATTCACAATTCTTGTCTTTGTGATGTTTTCATCCACAGGGCTACCTCCAGTACTCGGTGTTGTTCTATGGGTACTATGGCCCGGTGAGGAAGCTCGGCAGTGCCGGCTATCGCCTCCCCCTGGCCTATTTTCTGGTTGGGATGGCTGTTTTTGCCTACAGTTTCATCATTCTGTTAAGAAAGTAATCACAGGAGTCTCTTTAATAAAGCTAATTTATGTGGAGTGATATTGATACGAATGTATTACCAAAGGTGACCATTGATGTGGCTAGCTACTAGCTACTACTAATGTCAAATATTATATTTTTTAAGGTGGACTCAGCGATATGACGTAGATACACAAAGTAAAAAGCATAGTGGGTACATTTTTGCCACAACTAAGAGCATTGAAGTACGAGGTCAAACTTCTCCTCTGTTTTGGTACCGTGGCTATCACATTGTAACCACTACTGTAGTGATTATATGGTCAAACCTCTCCTCTGTTTTGGTACCGTGGCTATCACATTGTAACCACTACTGTAGTGATTATATGGTCAAACCTCTCCTCTGTTTTGGTACAGTGGCTATCACATTGTAACCACTACTGTAGTGATTATATGGTCAAACCTCTCCTCTGTTTTGGTACCGTGGCTATCACATTGTAACCACTACTGTAATGATTATATGGTCAAACCTCTCCTCTGTTTTGGTACCGTGGCTATCACATTGTAACCACTACTGTAGTGATTATATGGTCAAACCTCTCCTCTGTTTTGGTACCGTGGCTATCACATTGTAACCACTACTGTAGTGATTATATGGTCAAACCTCTCCTCTGTTTTGGTACCGTGGCTATCACATTGTAACCACTACTGTAGTGATTATCTGGTCAAACTTCTCCTCTGTTTTGGTACAGTGGCTATCACATTGTAACCACTACTGTAGTGATTATCTGGTCAAACTTCTCCTCTGTTTTGGTACCGTGGCTATCACATTGTAACCACTACTGTAGTGATTATATGGTCAAACCTCTCCTCTGTTTTGGTACCGTGGCTATCACATTGTAACCACTACTGTAGTGATTATATGGTCAAACCTCTCCTCTGTTTTGGTACAGTGGCTATCACATTGTAACCACTACTGTAGTGATTATATGGTCAAACCTCTCCTCTGTTTTGGTACCGTGGCTATCACATTGTAACCACTACTGTAATGATTATATGGTCAAACCTCTCCTCTGTTTTGGTACCGTGGCTATCACATTGTAACCACTACTGTAGTGATTATATGGTCAAACCTCTCCTCTGTTTTGGTACCGTGGCTATCACATTGTAACCACTACTGTAGTGATTATATGGTCAAACCTCTCCTCTGTTTTGGTACCGTGGCTATCACATTGTAACCACTACTGTAGTGATTATATGGTCAAACCTCTCCTCTGTTTTGGTACCGTGGCTATCACATTGTAACCACTACTGTAGTGATTATCTGGTCAAACTTCTCCTCTGTTTTGGTACAGTGGCTATCACATTGTAACCACTACTGTAGTGATTATCTGGTCAAACCTCTCCTCTGTTTTGGTACAGTGGCTATCACATTGTAACCTCCACTGTGGTGATTATATTTCAACTGTTTCTGTACCTATAAAGGTTTTTGAATCCTGTTCCATCGCCAGTTTAACCTCTTATTAGGAACACAATGACCTGTCGCTAATCGATGCCATTTTGTGTTATTTATTAACACGTTCCCTCAGGATGGCTAAGAACTCCCGTCTGAGCCTAGCCAGTGCCTCTGATGAGAACTTCACCTTCTGCTGGAGAGTGTTCTGTGCCTGGGACTACCTCATAGGGAACCCTGAGGCTGCAGAGAGTAAGGGAGCCGCTATCGTCAACAACATCAGGGTGAGAGAGACACATGGTGCAAGACTCAGGGCCACATTTCTGTAAACCTCATCTTGCAGTGATTTCATTTGAAAAGAATTCTACGGTGTTACATGTAAACTGAGAAATACATCAATAGTCGCCTCTTTATGATGTACATTGTTGAAGTAAAGTTTAATGTGTAATCACGCTGCCAGAATACAATTAGTTGTGCCTGTCATTTTTGCACTTTGCACAATTATTTTTGCACTAGGAAAATGTCACCCTCAATAGTCTAAATGGCCCTCCTCTACTCATCTCCTGCTTTCACTTATCCTGTGGTTTCAAATCATCACAAATGGAGGAGATGGAAAGAGGAAGCCATGTAACACATTTGTGATGCACGCTCAATCATCCTAACTGTTTTCCTTTCCTTGTCTCCTCTCCTTCATCTGCACTGAGCCATTGAGAAACACTACACCACACCACTCCTCGGATTTGATTTCCAACGATCCCAACTTCTTTAATTCACACACAGCACTCTGTAGAGTAGAAGTCAATGTACCAATGAATTACTGCTGATTTTCCTGAGGGCTGATCTATAATCTGGATTCTACGTCTAAACAAGAGAGACCTTTAACCTGCTTGTTGAGTTTCCCTGTACAGTCAGCAAAATGTAAAAGTAGATTCCTCTGTTTCAATAAGCTCAGTTGAAATCCTTAGATGCTTGTTTTTTTCTTTCTTTATCCTTATTTAACCTTTATTTTTCAAACTTTTGTCTCATTGAGATTTACAATGTATTTTTCTACAGATAGATGGACAAGATTGCAGCAAATATGTAGTTACACAAGATGGATGACATTGATCAATGCTAATTCCTTGCTCCTTTCTCTAGGAGGCCATTGTTGAGGAGCAGGAGAAAAAGAAGGATACTAGTCTGTAAGTATGTTTATTCTCTTGTCCTTGGAGAGGGGGGCTAAGTTGGCATCACACATTGATATTGTTTGGACCCGTTAATGGACCCTTGGCTTTTATGTGTCAGTGGCTTTATCCTTTGCAGTATCTTGTGTCATTCATTTTTTATCCCCAATTTCGTGGTATGCAATTGGTAGATACAGTCTTTTGTCATCGCTGCAACTCCCTTACGGACTCGGAGAGGCGAAGGTCGAGAGCCGCGCGTCCTCCGAAACACAACCCAACCAAGCCGCACTGCTTCTTGACTCAATGCCCACTTAACCTGGAAGCCAGCCGCACCAATGTGTTGGAGAAAACACCGTACACCTTGCGACCGTGTCAGCATGACAAGGACATCCCTGCCGGCCAAACCCTCCCCTAACCCGGACGACACTGGAACAATTGTGCCCCCCCCATGTCTCTCCAGGTCGCGGCCGGCTGCGACAGAGCCTGGACTCGAACCCAGAATCTCTAGTGTCACAGCTAGTACTGTGATAACATACCTTAGACCACTGTGCCACTCGGGAGGCCCATCTTGTGTTATTCTGATTGGTAGAATCCAGGACTGTACCACATTCATTGATGATGCTCTTTGATTTAGGGGTCTAGCCTACTGGAGTCATGGATGTACAAATGAGGGGAGGGGTGTGTGAATGTGGTCTAGTGGGGGGCGGGGGTTCTTTCTGGTGTCTTCCTGCAAGAAGGGGGGTCTTCCTGTGGGGAGGGGCTCTTCCTGGCGCATACATCTACACATCTACAGTTTTTTCCAGTGGCAGCCATGATTTTGCATATAGGGGAAACACTGTATAAAAGTCTATGTTTTGCTTTCCCCTGGTTGCTTTTGAGCCTCTTCTACCTGCGTTCTCCACTGGTCTCAGAAAGGACTGATTTACTGTCTCGCTCCCAGTCCATTGCTACCCCACACACAGGTCGACACTTCCTGGTGGCGTAACTCATCCTAACAGCCTTTTACTGTCAGAGATGACTGGCTCTAAATCACCCCTTCCAGAGCATCATCAGACCTGAGTAGACATTAAAGAGGGATTAATACCTCAGGGAACGTTCGTTCACACCGCCCGCGGCCCTCTCAACCACACTATGTTGCCACTTCTTTCAGTCCATTTGAGTTAATGTCTATTCTAACTGGGGCTAATGCTAGGTGGATGCATGCACTGTACTGTATCTAAATTGTAGTTTCAATGGGAGATTTCAACCTAAAGTTCTACTGATTGGTTTGGGGAGATTTGAATTATAGTAACGTTAACATGTTGCCACTTTTGTGTGGTTTAGGTGGTGATCTGATGAAGGCTGTGGAATGTCCAATGTACACTAATTTTGGTTTCAGGTAGAACCCTTTTGTGATCCATGTGGAACCCTTTCCACAGAGGGATTTACATGGAACTCAAAAGGGTTCCACCTGGAAACAAAAGGTGTTTTCACCTGGAACCAAAAAGGGTTATGCTATGAGGACAGCCAGAGAACACTGAGAGTGTACGATACAGGCAGCCAGGGGAAGAAGGACCTCCCTTCTGAATCTGGTTCCTCTTTAGGTTTCTTCCTTCTAAAGAGTTGTTTCCTTGCCACTGTGCTTCAGATATTGGTTGGTCCTGGGTCTAAGCAGGTTTTACTATAGAGCACTTTGTGACAACAGTAAAAGGGTGTCACCACACAGTGTCACCACACAGTGTCACCACTTGACTTTTTTCTGTTATAGCCTGATTTTAAAATGGACTCAATTGAGATGTTCTTTTGCCACTGGCCAACACACCATACCCCACAAGTGAATAAAAAATAAAAAGTGGACATGTCTTAAGTCAATAAGTATTCAACCCCTTTGTTATAGCAAGCCTAAATAAGATCTTACCAAGCCTAAATAAGATCTTACCAAGCCTAAATAAGATCTTAACAAGCCTAAATAAGATCTTAACAAGCCTAAATAAGATCTTAACAAGCCTAAATAAGATCTTAGCAAGCCTAAATAAGATCTTAACAAGCCTAAATAAGATCTTAACAAGCCTAAATAAGATCTTACCAAGCCTAAATAAGATCTTACCAAGCCTAAATAAGTTCTTAACAAGCCTAAATAAGATCTTAACAAGCCTAAATAAGATCTTAACAAGCCTAAATAAGATCTTAACAAGCCTAAATAAGATCTTAGCAAGCCTAAATAAGATCTTACCAAGCCTAAATAAGATCTTAACAAGCCTAAATAAGATCTTAACAAGCCTAAATAAGATCTTAACAAGCCTAAATAAGATCTTAACAAATAAGATCCTAAATAAGATCTTAACAAGCCTAAATAAGATCTTAACAAGCCTAAATAAGATCTTAACAAGCCTAAATAAGATCTTACCAAGCCTAAATAAGATCTTAACAAGCCTAAATAAGATCTTAACAAGCCTAAATAAGATCTTAACAAGCCTAAATAAGTTCTTACCAAGCCTAAATAAGTTCTTACCAAGCCTAAATAAGATCTTAACAAGCCTAAATAAGATCTTACCAAGCCTAAATAAGTTCTTACCAAGCCTAAATAAGATCTTAACAAGCCTAAATAAGATCTTAACAAGCCTAAATAAGATCTTAACAAGCCTAAATAAGATCTTACCAAGCCTAAATAAGTTCTTAACAAGCCTAAATAAGATCTTAACAAGCCTAAATAAGATCTTAACAAGCCTAAATAAGATCTTACCAAGCCTAAATAAGATCTTAACAAGCCTAAATAAGATCTTACCAAGCCTAAATAAGATCTTAACAAGCCTAAATAAGATCTTACCAAGCCTAAATAAGTTCTTACCAAGCCTAAATAAGATCTTAACAAGCCTAAATAAGATCTTAACAAGCCTAAATAAGATCTTAACAAGCCTAAATAAGTTCTTACCAAGCCTAAATAAGTTCTTAACAAGACTAAATAAGTTCAGGAGTAAATAAGTCACATAATAAGTTCTATGGACTCTTTGTGCGATAATAGTGTTTAACCAGATTTTTGAATGACGACCTCAACTCTGTACCCCACACATACAATTATCTGTAAGGTCCCTCAGTCAAGCAGTGAATTACAAACACAGATTCAACCACAAAGACCAGGGAGGTTTTCCAATGCCTCACAAAGAAGATGGGTAAAAAAGAAAAAGCAGACATTGAATATCCCTGTTATGTTCGTCGATTGAAGGATCGGACCAAGGTGCAGCGTGGTAGACGTACATTTTAATTCATTAAATGAACACTGAAAAAAAACACAAATACAAAAACAAAACGTAACGTTGAGTAGTGCTAAACAGCACAGTACCAAGAACAAGATCCCACAAACTACAGGTGGAAAAAGGCTGCCTAAGTATGACCCTCAATCAGAGACAACAATAGACAGCTGCCTCCGATTGAGAACCATAACCGGCCAACAAATAAATAGAAAACATAGATTGCCCACCCTAGTCACACCCTGACCTAACCAAATAGAGAATTATAAGGATCCCTACAGTCAGGGCGTGACAACCCTTTGAGCATGGTGAAGTTATTCATTACACTTTGGATGGTGTATCAATACACCCAGTCACTATAAAGATACAGGCATCTTTCCTAACTCAGTTGCCAGAGAGGAAGGAAACCGCTCAGGGATTTCATCATGAAGCCAATGGTGACTTTAAAACAGTTACAGAGTTTAATGGCTGTGATCAGAGAAAACTGAGGATAGATCAACAACATTGTAGTTACTCCACAATACTCGCCTATTTGACATAGTGAAAAGAAGGAAGCCTGTACAGAATAAACATGTTCCAAAACATCCATCCCACGGCATTAAATAATAATAATCAAAAAAGGCAAAGCATTTCACTTTTAGCCCAAAGTCTTCTGTTTGGGGCAAATCCAATACAACACATTACTGAGTACCACTTTCCATATATTCAAGAACAGTGGTGGCTGCATCATGTTATCAAATCAAATCAAGCTTTATTTGCCACCTGCTCCGAATACAACAAGTGTAGACTTTACCGTGAAATGCTTACTTTACAAGCCCTTAACCAACAGTGCAGGTCAAGAAGAAGAAAATATTTACCAAGTAGGCTAAAATAAAAAGTAAGAACAGAAAGTAACACAATAAGAATAAGAATAACGAGGCTGTATACAGGGGGCACCGGTACCAAGTCAGTGTGCAGGGGTACAGGCTAGTTGAGGTCATCTGTACGTGTAGTTGAGGGGGAAGTGACTATGCATAGGTAACAAACAAACAGCAAGTAGCAGCAGTGTACAAAAGAGGGGGGTCGATTTTTATGCAAAGTTCAGCAGTCTAATGACTTGGGGGTAGAAGCTGTTGAGGAGCCTTTTGGTCCTAGACTAGGCGCTCAGGTACCGCTTGCTGTGCGGTAGCCGAGAAAACGTATGACTTGGGTGACTGGAGTCTCTGACAATTTTATGGGTTTCCTCTGACACCGCCTATTATATAGGTCCTGGATGGCAGGAAGCTTGGCCCGGTGATGTACTGGGCCGTTCGCATTACCCTCTGTAATGCCTTACGGTCAGCTGCCGAGCAGTTGCCATACCAGGCGGTGAAGCTTGGCCCGGTGATGTACTGGGCCGTTCGCATTACCCTCTGTAATGCCTTACGGTCAGCTGCCGAGCAGTTGCCATACCAGGCGGTGATGCAACTGATCAGGTTGTAGAACCTTTTGAGGATCTGGGGACCCATGCCAAATACTTTCAGTCTCCTGATGGGGAAAAGGTTTTGTCTTACCCTCTTCATGACTGTCTTGGTATGTTTGGACCATGATAGTTTGTTGGTGATGTGGACACCAAGGAACTTAAAACTCTCGACCCTCTCCACTACAGCCCCCTCAATGTTAATGGGGGCCTGTTCGGCCCGCCTTTTCCTATAGTCCACGATCAGCTCCTTTGTCTTGCTCACATTGAGGGAGAGGTTGTTGTCCTGGCACCATACTGCCAGGTCTCTGACCTCCTCCCTATAGGCTGATCCTGATGGAGCTAAGCACAGGCAAAATCCTACAGGAAAAACTGGTTCAAACTGCTTTCCAACATACACTGTAGTTGCTTACCAAGAAGACTGTGAATGTTCCTGAGTGTCTGAGTTACAGTTTTGACTTAAATCTACTTGAAAATCTATGGCAAGACCTGAAAATAGTTGTCTATGTAAGGACCGACGCTGGAGACGAGAAGCAAGTACAGGGAGTGAACATTTAATGGAAAATGGACATCAAACAAAACAAGAACAGCATCTGGACGGGGGAGCAAAACAACATTACGACAATAATGCAGACACAGGGGGGAAACTGAGAAACAGACAGATATAGAGGGGGCAATCAACAACGTGAAGGAGTCCAATGAGCGCTGATGCGCATAATGATGGTGACAGGTGTGCGTAATGACGGGCAGCCTGGTGCCCTTGAACGCCAGAGAGGGGGAGCGAGAGCAGGCGTAACAGTACCCCCACCCCCCTCTAGGACTGCCACCCAGCGTCCCACCTGAGCCGGCTGGGGCATGGGAGCATGACAAACCGGCTGAGGCGTGGGAGCCCGGCGATCCGGCTGAGGTGTGAAAGCCTGACGATCCCGTAGTGCCATGGGAGCCTGATGGGCCGGCTGAGGCGTGGGAGCCCAATGAGCCGGCTGAGGTATGACGTGGGATGGGAGCCTGCCTAGCTAACCGAGGCAATGAAACCTCTCGAGCCAGCTAAGGCGTGGTAGCCCGTCGAGCCAGCTGAGGCACCCCCGGCAGCACCTGGACCCAACGTCACCACCAAAAACAAAAAACAAGAATTCCCTGATGCTTCAAATAGTGGTGTCAGCATTCTGTAAGGACCGACACTGGAGACGAGAAATAAGTACAGGGAGTGAACATTTAATGGAAAATGGACATCAAACAAAACAAGAACAGCATCTGGACGAGGGGAACAAAACAAGAACAGCATCTGGACGGGGGGAACAAAACAAGAACAGCCTCTGGACGGGGGGGAACAAAACAAGAACAGCATCTGGACGGGGGAAGAAAACAAGAACAGCCTCTGGACGGGGGGAACAAAACAAGAACAGCATCTGGACGGGGGAACAAAACAAGAACAGCATCTGGACGGGGGAACAAAACAAGAACAGCATCTGGACGGGGGAACAAAACAAGAACAGCATCTGGACGGGGGGAACAAAACAAGAACAGCATCTGGACGGGGGGAACAAAACAAGAACAGCATCTGGACGGGGGGAACAAAACAAGAACAGCATCTGGACGGGGGGAACAAAACAAGAACAGCATCTGGACGGGGGGAACAAAATTATATTACGGCAATAATGCTGACACGGGGGACAATACTGAGGAACGGACAGATATAGAGGGGACAATACTGAGGAACAGACAGATATAGAGGGGACAATACTGAGGAACAGACAGATATAGAGGGGACAATACACAACGTGAAGGAGTCCAGGTGAGTCCAATGAGTGCTGATGCACGTAATGATGGTGACAGGTGTGTGTAATGAAGGACAGCCTGGCGGCCCTCGGGCGCCAGAGAGGGGAAGCGGGAGCAGGCGTAACAGTCTAGCAATGATAAACAACCAATTTGAGCTCAAATTTAAATAATAATGGGCAAATGTTGTACAATCCAGGTGTGGAAAGCTCTTTGAGACACTGTTTCTACAAAATATTGACTCAGGGGTGTGAATTCTTATGTAAATGAGATACTTCTGTATTTCTAAAACATGTTTTCACTTTGTCATTATGGAGTATTGTGTGTAGATGGGTGAGAAAATGTTTTTATTGAATCCATTTTGAATTCAGGCTGTAACACAACCAAATGTGGAATAAGTCAAGAGATATGAATACTTTCTGAAGGCACTGTAAATACATTTGATTTATTGAACTACTGTTTTTCTCTCTGTCTTCCAGAGCAGTCCTGATCAGTCTGCGTATCCTAGCCAACATCCTGGTCCTTCTCTCTCTGGCTGGCAGCATTTATATAATCTATTTTGTGGTGGACCGCTCCCAGAAACTAGAGCTGGAGAAGCCAGAGCTAACACTATGGGAGAAGAATGAGGTAGCTAGCTACAGTATACACTGAGTATACCAAACATTAGGAACACCTCCCCTGTGTCCTCTTTAAGGTACAGCCTCAGTTCATCGGGGCATGGACTACAAGATGTGGAAAGTGTTCCACAGGGATGCTGGCCCATGTTGACTCCAATGCTTCCCACAGTTGGCTGGAGGTTCTTCGGGTGGTGGGCCATTCTTGATACACATGGGAAACTGTTGAGTGTGAAAAACCCAGCAGCGTTCTTGTCACAAACCGGTGCGACCTGGCACCTACTACCATACTCTGTTCAAAGGCACTTAAATGTTTTGTCTTGCCCATTCAACCTCTGAATGGCACACATACGCAATCAATGTCTCAATTTTCTCAGTGCTTAAAAATCCTTCTTTAACCTGTCATCTACACTGATTTAAGTGGATTTAACAAGTGACATCAGTAAGGGATCATAGCTTTAACCTCTATTCACCAGGTCAGTCTATGTCATGGAAAGAGCAGGTGTTCTTAATGTTTTGTAAGTAGGCTTACTCAGAGCCCGGGAAACCTGACAAGATTGTGTTTAACTTGGTTGATGGATTATGGCTACTGTATCTCATTTTGGGCACTTGATTTCCCTGATGACAAAGACATATGTGACAGGACTTCAATTACACCGTGCCTTGTGTTTCTCTCGCATCATTTCCTCTCAGGATGCTGTAATAAAGGCGTTAATGTGAAACTGGAGACCAATAGGGAGACTGCTATCACCAGCCACATGTATCACCATCTGTGCATGACAGCTGATCATTTCATTCAGTTCAGGATAATGGATGTCTGTAGGGCTTTGATAAGATAACTGTTTCCACTACCCTGATGTCACTGCCTGGACTGAAGAAAAAAAACAGGTCAAATCATGACATCAGTGATCTTCAGGTGGGAAAGTCAAAGCTCTAGAAAGATTCCAGAGTTTCCGACTTGGAATTCTGAGTTGGACAGCCTCTAGCTCCTAACTGCTTGCTCCTCCGATGCCTCCATATATTAGTGAAAAAGAGAAGAGAAGGTCCTGATACAATGACTCCTTATGATGTCATCAGGCATATATGAAGGTGTCTATTTTATAACATACCCCGTGTCTGATGTCATATCCTGTTTCCTGTCCCAGGTGAGTGTGGTGGTGTCCCTCATCACCATGATCGCCCCGTCTGCCTTTGAGCTGGTGGCTCAGCTGGAGATGTACCATCCCAGGACCTCCCTGCGCTTCCAGCTGGCCAGGTCTGACTCTGACAGCACCTCAAATCTCATTTGTTCACACTTAACATTACGTTTCACAGATACAGTAGAGTATCGGTGAAATTGGATTCATATTTTGACATGTAACTACACCGTAGCTGTACTGTTCGTTAATGTTGCTACTAACTTGATTTTAGCTTGTTTTCTTTCTCTTTTAATGCAGTGAATGTTTTGTCTCCTCGCCACAGAGTCCTGGTGTTGTATCTGGGTAACCTGTACAGCCTCATCATTGCCCTTCTGGACAAGGTCAACAGTATGAGTATGGCGTCAGCTGCTGCAGCTGTAAGTAGTCCTGCTGAGATTGAGGCGTTCCTAATGTGGACACCATACAAGCCATGTCACTCAACTCTTTACGTATTGTGCCGTAGTCTCTAATCAATAAATAAATGTTACAGTTATTGCTGATGTTAATGTCAATGCTTTAAAAAAAAAAAAATTAAAATTATTATTAGATTTTTTAAAACTTTATTTAACTAGGCAAGTCAGTTAAGAACAAATTCTTATTTACAATGACGGCCTACCCCAGACGGCGCCTTATGGACTCCCAATCACGGCTGGATGTGATGCAGCCTGGGTTTACTGTTAACAACAATATTGATCTGTAAATGTGGGGAAGGTTTAGAAAACAAAGGAATGAAATTATGAAAATGTTCATACATTTTAAAGCTCTGATTGACTGATGGATGGATAGACAGACTGACTGGTTGATTGGTTGATTGATCATTAATGGTTTTGATGGATTATTTCCAGGCAGCGGCCTCTGTGGTTTCGGGGAACTTGTCTGACTCCACGGCATTCATGGCGACCATCTCCCAGCCGGGGGAGACGAGCCTCTCCACCCTCGTATCCGACATCTCCATCTCTGAAAACCACAACAGCACCATAGCGACCATTGCCATGGTGCTGGATGTCAACACCAGCATCAGCACCAGCAAGGTCACCATGGCAACCATGTACAACCACACTGGGATGTTTGAGCAGAACATGCAGAAGAAACCGGACGAGTGCTGGGAGACCTACGTTGGACAGGTGCAGAAGTTCATTCCTTGTCATTCGTTCATTCACTCATTTGTTAATTTGTCTATTCGTTCATTTGTTCCTTCATTTATTTGTCCATTCATTTCTTAATTCATTCATTTGTTAATCTGTCCACTTGTCCATTTATTCATCTCTTAACGTTAATTGAGCAACCCTTTACAGAGAAAGTGTACTAACAACTGTTCCATGAAGGTCGAGACCTTTTGCATTGGCCAGAGTAGAACTGTTACAGGGACACTCCATCATCAACCTGACAATGTACATGACTACATACAGTTGAAGTTGGAAGTGTACATACACTTAGGTTCATTAAAACAATTTTTCAACCACTCCACAAATTTCTTGTTAACAAACTATAGTTTTGGCAAGTCGGTTAGGACATCTACTTTTTCCAACAATTGCTTACAGACAGATTATAATTCACTGTATCACCATTCCAGTGGGTCAGAAGTTTACATACACTAAGTTGACTGTGCCTTTAAACAGCTTGGAAAATTCCAGAAAATTATGTCATGGCTTTAGAAGCTTCTGATAGGCTAATTGACATCATTTGAGTGAATTGGAGGTTTACCTGTGGATGTATTTGAAAGCCTACCTTCAACCTTAGTGCCTCTTCACTTGACATCACGGGAAAATCAAAAGAAATCAGCCAAGACCTCAGAAAAAACATTGTAGACCTCCACAAGCCTGGTTCATCCTTGGGAGCAATTTTCAAATGCCTGAAGGTACCACGTTCATCTGTACAAATAATAGTACACAAGTATAAACACCATGGGACCGCTCATTAAGGCGACACGTTCTGTCACCTAGAGATGAACGTACTTTGTTGTGAAAAGTGCAAATCATTCCCAGAACAACAGCAAAGGACCTTGTGAAGATGCTGGAGGTAACCTTTACAAAAGTATCTGTATCCACAGTAAAACGAGTCCTATACTGACATAACCTGAAAGGCCGCTCAGCAAGGAAGAAGCCACTGATCCAAAACCAAAGGTTTGCAACTGCACATGGGGACACTTCACAAAATAGATGGCATCATGAGGCCAGAAAATGATGTGGATATATTGAAGCAACATCTCAAGACATCAGTCAGGAAGTTAAAGCTTGGTCGCAAATAGGTCTTCCAAATGGACAATGACCCCAAGCATACTTCCAAAGTTGTGGCAAAATGGCTTAAGGTGTCAAGGTATTGGAGTGGCCATCACAAAGCCCTGACCTCAATCCTATAGAAAATTTGTCGGCAGAACTGAAAAAACGTGTGCGAGCAAGGAGGAAAACAAACCTGACTCAGTTACACCAGCTCTGTCAGGAGGAATGGGCCAAAATTCACCCAACTTATTGTGGGAAGCTTGTGGAAGGCTACCCAAAACATTAAACAATTTAAAGGCAAAGTTACCAAATACTAATTGTGAACTTATGTAAACTTCTGACCCACTGGGAATGTGATGAAAGAAATTAAAGCTGAAATAAATAATTCTCTCTACTTATTCTGACATTTCACATTCTTAAAATAAAATGGTGATCCTAACATGACCTAAAACAGGGAATTTTTACTAGGATTAAATGTCAGGAATTGTGAAAAACTGAGTTTAAATGTATTTGGCTAAGGTGTATGTAAACTTCCGACTTCAACTGTAAGGCGTTCATACCATTTTCATGAAATCATTCATAACACCTTCATGTGTGCTGTGGTATCATTCACAACACCTTTATGAGTGATGTGTTATCATTCACAACACCTTTATGAATGCTGAAGTATCATTCACAACACCTTTATGAGTGCTGTGTTATCATTCACAACACCTTTATGAGTGCTGTGTTAGCATTCACAACACCTTTATGAATGCTGTGGTATCATTCATAACACCTTTATGAATGCTGTGTTATCATTCATAACACCTTTATGAATGCTGTGTTATCATTCACAACACCTTTATGAGTGATGTGTTATCATTCACAACACCTTTATGAGTGATGTGTTATCATTCACAACACCTTTATGAATGCTGAAGTATCATTCACAACACCTTTATGAGTGATGTGGTATCATTCATAACACCTTTATGAATGCTGTGGTATCATTCACAACACCTTTATGAATGCTGAAGTATCATTCACAACACCTTTATGAGTGCTGTGTTATCATTCACAACACCTTTATGAATGCTGTGGTATCATTCACAACACCTTTATGAGTGCTGTGGTATCATTCACAACACCTTTATGAGTGCTGTGGTATCATTCACAACACCTTTATGAATGCTGTGGTATCATTCACAACACCTTTATGAATGCTGTGGTATCATTCATAACACCTTTATGAGTGCACCTTTATGAGTGCTGTGGTATCATTCATAGCACCTCACGACGCCAGGACAGCGGAGTCAATCACCACCTTCCGGAGACACCTGAAACCCCACCTCTTTAAGGAATACCTAGGATAGGATAAAGTAATCCTTCTCACCCCCCTTAAAAGATTTAGATGCACTATTGTAAAGTGACTGTTCCACTGGATGTCATAAGGTGAACGCACCAATTTGTAAGTCGCTCTGGATAAGAGCGTCTGCTAAATGACTTAAATGTAATGTAAATGTAATGTAAATGCTGTGGTATCATTCATAGCACCTTTATGAGTGCTGTGGTATCATTCATAACACCTTTATGAGTGCTGTGGTATCATTCATAGCACCTTTATGAGTGCTGTGGTATCATTCATAGCACCTTTATGAGTGCTGTGGTATCATTCATAGCACCTTTATGAGTGCTGTGGTATCATTCATAACACCTTTATGAGTGCTGTGGTATCATTCATAGCACCTTTATGAGTGCTGTGGTATCATTCATAGCACCTTTATGAGTGCTGTGGTATCATTCATAACACCTTTATGAGTGCTGTGTTATCATTCATAGCACCTTTATGAATGCTGTGGTATCATTCATAACACCTTTATGAGTGCTGTGGTATCATTCACAACACCTTTATGAATGCTGAAGTATCATTCACAACACCTTTATGAATGCTGAAGTATCATTCATAACACCTTTATGAGTGCTGTGGTATCATTCACAACACCTTTATGAGTGCTGTGGTATCATTCACAACACCTTTATGAGTGCTGTGGTATCATTCACAACACCTTTATGAATGCTGTGGTATCATTCACAACACCTTTATGAATGCTGAAGTATCATTCATAACACCTTTATGAGTGCTGTGGTATCATTCACAACACCTTTATGAGTGCTGTGGTATCATTCACAACACCTTTATGAATGCTGTGGTATCATTCACAACACCTTTATGAATGCTGTGGTATCATTCATAACACCTTTATGAGTGCTGTGGTATCATTCATAGCACCTTTATGAGTGCTGTGGTATCATTCATAGCACCTTTATGAGTGCTGTGGTATCATTCATAACACATTTATGAGTGCTGTGTTATCATTCATAGCACCTTTATGAATGCTGTGGTATCATTCATAACACCTTTATGAGTGCGGTGGTATCATTCATAGCACCTTTATGAGTGCTGTGGTATCATTCATAGCACCTTTATGAGTGCTGTGGTATCATTCATAGCACCTTTATGAGTGCTGTGGTATCATTCATAGCACCTTTATGAGTGCTGTGGTATCATTCATAACACCTTTATGAGTGCTGTGTTATCATTCATAGCACCTTTATGAGTGCTGTGGTATCATTCACAACACCTTTATGAATGCTGAAGTATCATTCACAACACCTTTATGAGTGCTGTGGTATCATTCACAACACCTTTATGAATGCTGAAGTATCATTCATAACACCTTTATGAGTGCTGTGGTATCATTCACAACACCTTTATGAGTGATGTGGTATCATTCACAACACCTTTATGAATGCTGTGGTATCATTCACAACACCTTTATGAATGCTGTGGTATCATTCATAACACCTTTATGAGTGCTGTGGTATCATTCATAGCACCTTTATGAGTGCTGTGGTATCATTCATAGCACCTTTATGAGTGCTGTGGTATCATTCATAACACCTTTATGAGTGCTGTGGTATCATTCATAGCACCTTTATGAGTGCTGTGGTATCATTCATAGCACCTTTATGAGTGCTGTGGTATCATTCATAACACATTTATGAGTGCTGTGTTATCATTCATAGCACCTTTATGAATGCTGTGGTATCATTCATAACACCTTTATGAGTGCGGTGGTATCATTCATAGCACCTTTATGAGTGCTGTGGTATCATTCATTTAGAGTGCTGTGGTATCACATAGCACCTTTATGAGTGCTGTGGTATCATTCATAGCACCTTTATGAGTGCTGTGGTATCATTCATTCAGCAACACCTTTATGAGTGCTGTGGTATCATTCATAACACCTTTATGAGTGCTGTGGTATCATTCATAACACCTTTATGAGTGCTGTGGTATCATTCACAACACCTTTATGAATGCTGAAGTATCATTCACAACACCTTTATGAGTGCTGTGGTATCATTCACAACACCTTTATGAGTGCTGTGTATCATTCATAACACCTTTATGAGTGCTGTGGTATCATTCACAACACCTTTATGAGTGCTGTGGTATCATTCACAACACCTTTATGAATGCTGTGGTATCATTCACAACACCTTTATGAATGCTGTGGTATCATTCATAACACCTTTATGAGTGCTGTGGTATCATTCATAACACCTTTATGAGTGCTGTGGTATCATTCATAACACCATTCATATTTATGAGTGCTGTGGTATCATTCATAACACCTTTATGAGTGCTGTGGTATCATTCATAGCACCTTTATGAGTGCTGTGGTATCATTCATAACACCTTTATGAGTGCATTCATAACACCTTTATGAGTGCTGTGGTATCATTCATAGCACCTTTATGGTGCTGTGGTATCATTCATAGCACCTTTATGAGTGCTGTGGTATCATTCATAGCTGTGGTATCATTCTTTTATGAGTGCTGTGGTATCATTCATAGCACCTTTATGAGTGCTGTGGTATCATTCATAACACCTTTATGAGTGCTGTGGTATCATTCATAGCACCTTTATGAGTGCTGTGGTATCATTCATAGCACCTTTATGAGTGCTGTGGTATCATTCATTCAAGCACCTTTATGAGTGCTGTGGTATCATTCATAGCTGTGGTATCATTCATAACACCTTTATGAGTGCTGTGGTATCATTCATAACACCTTTATGAGTGCTGTGGTATCATTCACAACACCTTTATGAATGCTGTGGTATCATTTATGAGTGCTGTGGTACAACACCTTTATGAATGCTGAAGTATCATTCATTCAACCTTTATGAGTGCACCTTTATGAGTGCTGTGGTATCATTCATAACACCTTTATGAGTGCTGTGGTATCATTCACAACACCTTTATGAGTGCTGTGGTATCATTCACAACACCTTTATGAATGCTGTGGTATCATTCACAACACCTTTATGAATGCTGAAGTATCATTCATAACACCTTTATGAGTGCTGTGGTATCATTCACAACACCTTTATGAGTGCTGTGGTATCATTCACAACACCTTTATGAATGCTGTGGTATCATTCACAACACCTTTATGAATGCTGTGGTATCATTCATAACACCTTTATGAGTGCTGTGGTATCATTCATAGCACCTTTATGAGTGCTGTGGTATCATTCATAGCACCTTTATGAGTGCTGTGGTATCATTCATAGCACCTTTATGAGTGCTGTGGTATCATTCATAGCACCTTTATGAGTGCTGTGGTATCATTCATAACACCTTTATGAGTGCTGTGTTATCATTCATAGCACCTTTATGAATGCTGTGGTATCATTCATAACACCTTTATGAGTGCTGTGGTATCATTCATAACACCTTTATGAGTGCTGTGGTATCATTCACAACACCTTTATGAATGCTGAAGTATCATTCATAACACCTTTATGAGTGCTGTGGTATCATTCACAACACCTTTATGAGTGCTGTGTTATCATTCACAACACCTTTATGAATGCTGAAGTATCATTCACAACACCTTTATGAGTGCTGTGTTATCATTCACAACACCTTTATGAGTGCTGTGTTATCATTCACAACACCTTTATGAGTGCTGTGGTATCATTCATAACACCTTTATGAGTGCTGTGGTATCATTCATAACACCTTTATGAGTGCTGTGGTATCATTCACAACACCTTTATGAGTGCTGTGTTATCATTCACAACACCTTTATGAGTGCTGTGTTATCATTCACAACACCTTTATGAATGCTGAAGTATCATTCACAACACCTTTATGAGTGCTGTGTTATCATTCACAACACCTTTATGAATGCTGAAGTATCATTCACAACACCTTTATGAATGCTGAAGTATCATTCATAACACCTTTATGAGTGCTGTGGTATCATTCACAACACCTTTATGAGTGCTGTGTTATCATTCACAACACCTTTATGAATGCTGAGATATCATTCACAACACCTTTATGAATGCTGAAGTATCATTCACAACACCTTTATGAATGCTGAAGTATCATTCATAACACCTTTATGAGTGCTGTGGTATCATTCACAACACCTTTATGAATGCTGAAGTATCATTCATAACACCTTTATGAGTGCTGTGGTATCATTCACAACACCTTTATGAGTGCTGTGTTATCATTCACAACACCTTTATGAATGCTGAGATATCATTCACAACACCTTTATGAATGCTGAAGTATCATTCATAACACCTTTATGAATGCTGAAGTATCATTCATAACACCTTTATGAATGCTGAAGTATCATTCACAACACCTTTATGAATACTGAGGTATCATTCATAACACCTTTATGTATAATGTATAACAACTACCATAACACATACATTCAGCATCATTCACAAGGAGTCTTCAAAATAAAAGTCCCCTAGAATAGATCTTTGTCTATTGTACAAAGGAAATGTGTATTACTACTGTCACAGTAATCTATTATGAAACATAACACTGGAGTAGTTCAACCATGTCAGCCTAAGCACTCTGTGTGTACGATAAGCACCAATAACTATTACCGTTTTAGATCATTCTGTCTGTACACAGACCTAATAATCAACAGTCTCATCCCTCAGACAGTTACCCTTAATACCTCTTAAAGGCATTATGCCCGACAAGAAAAATGAAAATGCCTTGTCCTGTGATGGTTTCCCCCTAAACAATAGATTGAGTATGGATTGAAACGTACCCAGGCAGACGTTCAGGTAATGAAGCTGTCACTAGGACAAGGATGAAAAACAGATGACTTGTTCTTGGTGCAGATCAATAGGAGGGTATATCGTGTATCGTCGTCTCGGGAGTGGATATTCTCAACAGGAAAATTACATCATATAATTAGCAGACCTGGGTTCAAATGATATGTTTTTATATTTTCAAATGCTTGATCGAGCTTTCAACCAATAGTGAAATCCCCAAAAGTGCAAGAACCCAGGTCTGATAAGTATAGCTTGATGATCCATTTCCAATGAGTTATGTGCAGTTAGGACAGATGTAATGAGTTTTTCTGAAAGACATACAGTATGCATTTTGTTCATTTAGCAGGCGCTCTTATCCAGAGCGACTTACATTCAAATAAGGTCTGTAAAACAATCACATGCCACAGTCACTCCAAGTAAAACTTCTCTCAATAAAGCTGACCGTGACATCAGTGCTAGTAGGTGTTAGCTAGTCATTACAGAATGACCAGAGTTACCTTAAAGACAGATAGTTACCAGACAGTAACAGTAACAGTACGTTTCTTTATGCTCATATGTTTATATGTATTGTAGGAGATGTTGAAGCTGTCTATCATCGATATGATCTTCACGGTGGCCAGTATCCTGTTGATAGACTTCATCAGAGGGCTGGTGGTCAGGTACCTGAGTGACTGCTGCTGCTGGGACCTGGAGAGCAAGTTTGTACGTACTCAAAGTATTTGTTTACTTTCAGATAGTCTAGCTGTGCTTAACTGAGCTTGCTTGGTGCAATGAAATAGTCCCGAAAGTGCAAATACTGCCCATATGGCACTCCAGGCAAGCTCAAAGGTTTGAAAGAAAACAAATACTGTTTGAACCCAAGGGTGATTGTGACTGTGTCGTTATCGTCTGATTACAGTTGACGTCTGGATAAGTGCAAACTATGTTGAAGTGCAGTACGGTTTGCAAGTCACAATTGGATGACATGCTTTT